>NC_056517.1:37941477-37943441 GCF_014905685.2 Nematolebias whitei
TTTCAGCCACGTCCGCTTCGGCCACTTCCGTTCCAGCCACTTCCGTTCCAGCCACTTCCGTTTCAGCCACTTCTGCTTTGGCCACTTCAGTTTTATCCACTTCCGTTTCAACCATTTCCATTTTAGCCACTTCCGTTTCAGCCACTTCCACTTTGGCCACTTCCATTGTGGCTTAATGTACTTCTGTTTTTTTGTTTTTCAAATGTAATTCTGTTTTTTTTATTTTTTTTTATTTTTTTATGTTGTTCATTTACACCTCGGGGCCACCGTAGTAATTGGCTGCTAGCATGAAGTAAAAAATAAAACTATTTAATTTAATTTTTTGTTGTTGAGATGTAGTCTGACTACAAAGTAACCCCATGGATTTATTTTTCTTTTTTCAAATATGCTCAGTAAAATAAATAAAATAATAATATTTATCCCCAAAAAATTGTACGTTAAAAGTAAAATTTTACTTCAATTAAATTTTGGCCATCTTCCTAAATTAATCAACCAGCTCTTTAAGGTGTCCAGGCTGCAAACATTTAATTTTTATGTTGCAGATGAGCTTCATTTTACACGCCAGCCTCATGACTGAATTCTTGAGTATTGTGATGTACTTTGTACGTGCGAGCGTGATTTTGTTGGCGCTCGCCTGCGTCTGCCTCTGTCGTACGTTGAGTTTCTGGCCACCAGCTCATGTGGAAAAGGGCATTCTGCTCCAGCTAAGACAAATGTTGTTATTACTTTCAGCCCTTGCATTCAATTTGTTTTTTTAAGCCGCTCGAATACCCCATTTACAGGCCTAGATTAAGTGAATTAATCTTTGGGGCTACTTTCATTGAAGAAACGCTCCTTTTTCCTCTTTGGACTCGGAGGGAAAGCTCAGACGCAGAATGGGAATGCAGCCAGACGGGGCAGGTGGAAAACAGAGCTACAGGCTACTATGGCTGCCGGGGGGAGGAGGAAGAGGAGAGAAACGAAGAGGACGTGTGTGAGAGGGTGTTTCTGCTCCAGCATAGTGAAGCAACGTGTTTGAACAATGTGACTGATGAATTCTTTGGACTGCAAGTGATCATTTGAGCACATTTTCATGGTAATTGGTGTTTGCTTTTAATAAACGGTGACTTCCGTATTTATTTGTCAAACACCAGTGAGGCGGGTGTGAATTCAGCCGGCTCGCCCGCATGGAAAAGGCAACACATTTATAAATGAAACATTATATCTGTTGTGATTCTAACTGGATTCCCATCTGCAAAATGTTTGCAGATGTAAGGCTCAGTTGGGGAGGAAGCTGAAAGCTACAAAGTGTCTTTCTTACTTTTTCTCTCAAAACAAAACAACATACAAACAAACAAAAACAAACATGCAAACAGCTTATTAAAGGGTTCTGCTTCAGACTAAACCTGGCTGACTCAAAGATGTGTGCCTGCAAGGACAGGAATAGCTCTTTAATAATGCACTATTGGTGATAATTTGTCCAAAATGTCAGTAAATATATCTGAGCCAAATACTAATTTAGCATTTGGTTAGCAACAGTGAGGTCACACTATGGAGATGTTTCAGATGTTGTATGATGTGCACCGCTCAGTAGCTGCAAATTTAACTAGTTAGCCTTTTTCTTTTTTTTAAATTAGATGTTACAATCATCTTACAATGAGTTGACTCCATTAAAGCTGTTGGTGCATATCCATTGATTACCGTACTTTTCGCTGTATAAGTTGCACTTTGCTGCGTCGCACAGGCGAAATGCAGCTGATTTGACCATTAAGGTGCATTTTATTAAGGAAAAGTTCAACTGAGACACACTTTTGCTATAATGTCGAGCAAACAAATAATTGTTTTTAAGTGTTAATCTTGTTAAATTCTTGTTAAAGTCCTCCTGTTCATGGCAGCCAGTCGATTTTTGGCACACCGGCCCACATTTTCAGGGTGGTCAGCAGTGACACATAAGAGATGTCACTTATACGGCAAAGTGACAAGTG
>NC_056517.1:37943541-37943839 GCF_014905685.2 Nematolebias whitei
TATATATATATATTTGGACTGATACGACGTGTACGGCGAAAAGTACGGTGCTGTCTTAAGCGTTCCAATAAAATCCTGCCTGTGGTTTGAGATATTCTACTAACAGAGTTGACTCCATTAGTTAATGACTAGATTTTAAAATCAGATGATGCAATCAGTTGGCGCAGTATAATTGGAGGATGACTCTCAGCTACTACCACTCCAAATTTCAGCTCAATAACTGCACATTTTGCTGAGTGTAGCCATTTTATTATATATATATATATATATATATATATATATATATATATATATATAT
>NC_056517.1:37943849-37956300 GCF_014905685.2 Nematolebias whitei
TATATATATATATATATATATATATATATATATATATATATATATATTTTTTTTTATTTTTTTTTTGCCAAGGCTGCTTAGCTGTGGCAGCCATCTTGACATGGATTGACTTCAAAGGTTAACCAGTTGTACATCCAATAATTATTTTCTGGGAGTTTTATGAAAATCTGTCAACTGATCTAAGAGATATTTTGTGAACGCCACAGCAACACACACAAACGACATTATTGCCTTTCCCTTTTGTGACCAGCAACACAAATCAAAGTCTCTGAATATTTTAATATTTTTATTCATTCTCAACAGTCCGCGCCGCAGAACAAATTGAATTTTGAGTCAAAACAAGTCACTTTAAGCGACAACGCGCTTCATATGTGTCTGTTTGTAAATGTTCTTTTAGCAGAAGCTGTGTTTAAGTGGTTTTGTGGATTCATGTGATCTAAGAGATAAGTTTGGGTTGTTCATGGTGGAATAAAGAGAGAGTTGAGGCTACGGGTCTATTAGCTCTGGTTCAAGGTGCCGCTCCTCTCTGAGCTGAGATTAATCTGACGAGGTCACTGCTTCCTTTTCATACTTTCCGTTAACCTCCTGCCTCCCTGATTGTTTCCGTTTTATTTTATCTCCGTTGTTCCTCACTTATCGTATGTGTCCGATCATTTTATTTGGGATATGTTTGTCATGTTTTAGCTACAAAACACTTCACTACTGCAACCATCCCAGAGGTTTATCATTTTATTGTAAAGAATATTTAATAAAATAAAACTGAATCTGCTGCAAAACTGAATTTAATATTTTTGTTTCCATCTGAAAAAGCAGTTTAAGCTTCTTCTTCTTTATTAAGAAAAATGCTATTTTCTAAAAAGGACGAGTGAAACAAGGTTTTAACATTAACAGGACATTTATGCATTAATTTAATCTACTCTTAAGGTTGTGGAGGTAACAAATCCAAAAGGGAGACTCTACTCACTCCAGCTCCTCCTGGAGGATCCTTGGGATCTCCAGCCCAGAAGGAATGTATAATATAATATAATATAATATAATATAAGATAATATAATATAATATAATATAAAAAGAGAGGTCTGCTTTAAGGTCGACAAATCCTGCAAACAGTTTTTCAGATTCCTGCACTTCCCTGTCCGACTCCTTTGTGTGGTTATTTTTGTGCTCATTGTCACAGATTAACATTTATTTTTATCAAAGCTTAAAAAAAATGCTATCCATAAAAAACGCTAAAACACTCAGAATGTGAGGAGTAAAAAAAAAAATATTACAACAATAAATGTTCTTTTTTGGAACGTACAGGCATGGTCTGTTCCGTCCAGAATGTGGATGCAAGAGGAAATGCACCCCCAGGTTGTTCAGACATAATCTGGATTATAGAAAAAGAGCCATACAAAATAATTCAAGCTAAACTCTGTGGTCAAGGTCCGTCACTTTGTGATTGCACCACGATGACGAATTTCTTAGAGGAAGACCCAGAAAGGCTCAACTACTGGCACAAAAATATAAACGCAGAACAATTTTATTATTTTTTTTTTGAATGATGATCGGCCACAAACTTCTTGGAGAAGTTTTAGGCACTGCTGTTAAAATAAAATGAAGTATTTTGCTTATTCACATCTGTAACGTCTTATTTTTAATTATTAATATTATTATTGTGGAAGGGTATCAACAGATTCATTCATAAACAACTTCTCTGATCTGTTCTCGTTAATCCTGAACTCTGCAGAAAATATGTTAAATTACTTAATAACACCTGCCGTGTGAGTTTTAACAGTGATCTTAATTTAGAGATAAAGTGCCACATGGACAACACTGACGTCGTCAGCGTTTAGTCCAGATAGGTCAAACTTAGCAGCTCAACGAGTTGATTTTGAATTTTGGTAATTCCTCATAAAAACATGCATGTTAGGCTGATTGGTAACTCTAAATTGTCCCTAGGTGTGAGAGAGAGAGTGAATGGTTGTTTGTCTCGTTTGTCTCTATGTGGCCCTGTGATGGACTTGCGACCCGTCCAGGGTGTCCCCCGCCCCTCGCACAGTGATTGCTGGACATGGGCACCAGCGACCCCCGTGACCCAAAATGGAACAAGCGGGTAAAGATAATGGATGGATGGTAATTCCTCATTAAACGCTTAATTAATGAACATCTATTATTATAAATGAACAACATGTTTCCACAGTTAGTTTCCCAAACGGGAGTTTCTTTTGACACTGTTGCTTAACAAACGGTCGTCCCGTCTGCTGGCATCTCTGCAGCTCGTTCAGAGATAAAATAATGATTGGACCGTGGCTGATCCCGGATCAGTTTCAGCTCTTTAATCTATGATTGCCACGAGCAGCGATGCTGACTTCGTGAATGGAACGCACACGTAAAAAAAAAAAAAAACACTTAAAAAGCAGACAAGCAGACGGAAAACACAAAATCTGATTGAAAGATTTATCCACTTGGCCAGCGTTCTGCTCATACGTTTCAGCAGGTTGAGCCGCGGTTGTGCTGCTCAGAGATATTTCTTACCGGTGTGTAATTGTGCACGTGCATTCATGTTGTGCTTCATCTTTACTTTTCTTTTCTCGAGGGAATGTGCAATCATACATGTTTAAATACTGATAAAAACACGCATGCACCGTGCAGCAGCAGTCGTCCTGCTCTTGCTCAGGAGGGAGATGAGCGTGCTGCTGTATTGATTTCCAGTGAGAGCAGAAAGGCAAGTGTGCGTTAGTATTCCTGGAGGTTGCAGAGCACAGGGCTGCACTTAAAGCTCCGCTTGGGGTCTCATTCTGTGCCTGAATGAAGTTTGGGTAATTTGTGTGGCACGATGCGCCGGTCATTTGGTTTCCAGCTGTTCAGCTGTGGAATCTATAAAAAGATGACTGCTTTGTGCGTGTTTCATTAAATTTGTTCTGTGATGAGATATTTGGTTAACGGACACGACTAAAAGCATCATAGCCTGCTTTTGCTTTTCATCTGTAGGAAATAAACCAAGAACTGCTTTAATTTATTTGCCCAAGACTTTAATTTTCTCCAACAATGGAATGAGAGCACGGAGAGGAGAACAAGGCGATGTAAGTGCTGTGTTTAGTCAGCAGACTGAGTCAGTACCTAATGGGCAGACGGAGCGCAGGCCCTCCCCGAGACCCAGAACCATTAGCAACACATACACTTCAAACTGTGCGATCCTGTGAAATCCTCCTTATTGGCTGCGTGTGCACGGGTTTATGTCTGTGCATAAATAAAACAGTGCACTTCTGTTTATGCACGGGGAGTCCAGAGTGCAAGTCTCCCAACTTCTCTAACTTTATTCAAACTGTACAAAATCTATTATTTAACGTCTGTGTTGGAACCGAGTTTTGGCTGCACCTACATATTCTTCCTTTTCCATTTTAAATCGAGATGTCACATCTGTAACGTCAGACATGGCTGCGCAGCTCGTCGTCTGTGTGGACGCTCCTGAGTAAAAATAGCCAAACCAGGACATTTGTGAAATCTATAAGGTTCTCAGAGACGGCGTGAAAGTAAAGTAGTACAAAATGTAGTTCGGCAGCACTGTAGAACAAGACAGAGGTTAAATATGGGGTCTACTGCTCCATTATCAAGCCCTTACAATATTTAAAACCTTTCACCCAACTCAGGTCTTACAAAGGAAAGTGGAGTTCGGGGTTTTCTCTACGTTTAGTCACAGATAAGCATATCTGTGTCGTACCCAGGATACTTTAAGGGGCTGAGAATAAAACCATGGGATTTAGAAAAAAATTTTGAAAAATCTACAACTGAGCCTTGGTCGCCTTTAGAAATTGCACAGACATTCCCAGCTGAACCAGCTGCCACTCAAATAGCAACTTTCACTAACCTACTTTATGAAACGTATATTGAATAGTTACATTAATCAGGATGTCATATAACAATGTATTAATGTATTTTTCAGACTATAAGACGCGCTTAAAAGCTTTTAGCTTTCTCAAAAATTGACGGTGAGCCTTACAATCATATGTTTTATTGCAATTTCATGTTGTGTGTTATATAGGTGGTGATTGTATTAATCTCTGCTCTTTGTTTTGTGGGATGTTGTAGCTGCTGTGCTAACTGGGGCATATTTATAATGATGCTTACTGCTGACATGTTTATTGATATGCATTGTCCTCATTTAAATAAATAAATAAATAAATAAAATAATCAGGTGCGCCTCATGTATTAATTCTGGTTGTGCTTACTGACCTCGAACCGATTTTATGTGGTTATCGTGAATGAGTTCAATTAAGTTTGACTTATCTGACTGTTTTTTTTTTTTGCGTAATGCATCTTATAGTCATAAAAATACGGTATGTTATGTTTATGTTCCATAAATTTAAATGCAATTAACGAAAATTGGTTGGAAATGGAGGCTCTTTTGATATGACTGTATGAAAACACACCTGTCCGAGCTACAACTATGTTTATTGCTAACCAACAAACGGCAAAGGGAGATGATGATATTTGTCTGTTATCTCATGAACCACTGGAGAAACATCAATAAAACATATAGAAAGTAATAATCACATGACATCTATAAATAATTACCTTTTTAAGTCAATCTGACAAAGGATGTGGTAGCTCGATGGTCAGTGCCGGAGTCTGTAGTCCTGAGGTTGCAGGTTTAAGTCCAGGTTGCCTCAGGACGGGCATCCAGTGTGAATTAATAGTCAAATTTCTCGTGCAAGTTTGCTCGTTATGGCGACTCCTGCAGAAGGAAGCCGCTGAAAGAAACTAAGGCACAGTTTAAATCCTTATTTTTTCAAAAATCGACAGTGAGCCTCATGTATTAATTCTGGATGTGCTTACTGACCTCGAACCGATTTTATGTGGTACAACTGAACAATGTTGAGAGTTATTGTGAATGATTTGAATAAAGTTTGACTTATATGACTGTTGTTTCGCTTAACGCGCGTTAATAATCAGGTGCGCCCTATAGTCCGAAAAATACAGTAAGTCAACCTGCCTCAGTTAAATGATTATTTGAAGCACAATATTGGTTTAAACTTAATTAATTTTACCGTTTTTGAACTAAAAATCAGTGTGGTAGTAGCTGAGCATCCTCAACATTAGCTTGTGCCTGAAATATACAAGTTTGACCAAAATGCTTATAATTTTTCCCCCGTCCATAAAAAGGACCTAATTAAAAAACTCTGGCAGGTGATGTGCTCCTTCATTCAATATGGCTGCTGCTACATTAGCTGCCACGACATGTTTCTGTTGTTCTGTTAGCACAGAGCTGTAATGAAAGGTGCTGCGGAGCAATCCACCTTGAGGCAACATTAGTCAGGAGCCGAACACACTTTATTTGTTCAAAGGCTTTGACTGACTGCCATCCGAAGTGTTGACGGTGGACTGCTTAACAAGAGTGGCTCTCTTCACATCTCTGAAAGAACGACCTGTCAGATAAAGTCTGTAAAACCCAAGCATCTCTACAGTCTCATAATTAAAGGGTTTCCTTTGATCTTTGCATTATGAAAGCAAAATACAAGCATTTGTAAAACGCATCCTTGGGAGTCTAGTGGACTTTAGAGGCAGCAGTGGAAGTCTGCTTCCTTTGCTGAGAACTTTGTGCTGATGAAGGTAAAACCATGTTTTGTCCATGGCTAAGTATTCAGACCACTTTCTGTTCTCTCCTGTGTGAGCTGTGAACAGGGTTTTATTTAATTGTAAATATTGATCCCAGAAAATGGCACATGCTAGCGGAAAAGCAGCAGGCATCAGTTTGGAAACAAAAGGATAATGGGATCATCTGATCTGCCATCGTTTACTGCAATAAGTCTCAAATCGAAGAACGAAACAAGAGTATTCTAAGAAAAAGACACAACAAGAAATCACAGTAATGAAGTCCTGTCAACAATTTTTAGGCTCTTCCCCTTCGATATAATTCCATCAACAGGATGGTTCCATCTCAGTTTTCTTTGGTTCAAAGCAACGTTGTACATCCACCTCTGACGCCACACATGGGTCCATGTTGTGAGTAAATATATTTTGCACCGTTTCAAATGGTGCATCATCAGTTTCTTTAGATGCTGGATGTCCTACTTTGATTAGCACACCTCCACCCTCACCTGAGTGTTTATCTGTGATTTAAAGAGACATCTCCCCCAGTCGTCAAACGTTTCCTCCATGGAAACAATAAACTCTTTCCTTTCTGTTTGGTCGCACTCCCATATGGGTCATGTACCAGTTGACCAGTAAGAAGTGGCCCACTTTATGCACCATTCAGCACGGGGTCATCACCTGTCTACATTCACATCAAGCCATCATGTAGTTGTGTGAGGTAATAAATGCTTACCCATTGCTGCCATTTTGAGGGACCTGAATTGTGACAGTAATGTGAGCTCCAGTAGTACTGACAACATTGAACTAAAGATGTAAACAGTAGATAGACCCATAGTTCTTACATGTTTTCATCTCTTTAAAAGCAGCCAAAGAGAAGGAAACCGTGAGCAAATACCTGCAGAGTTTAGACCCTGTTTATAAAGACGAACAAAGATTTATCCGAAGGACAAGAAATGCGTTAACTGTTTTCACCACTTCATCGGAAAAGGTTTATTGAAACGCAAAAAATAAGTCAAAGGTGCAATAACATCTAAAGATTAATTCTGTGTACAACTTTTAAGATCTGGGGGGGGGAAATGGGAGTGGTCATGTGTAACAGTATGTATTTTACTGTTGTAGCCACACGTGGGCGTCTCCTTCATTTGATATGTCATAACTCATTGCATAAGTCAATAGTGCAGGTGGGATCTGTAGTGTTTACACGTTTAGCTGCTCCACTCAACCTCAGTAATGAGTGGTGCAGGATATATGGACTACACTTTATATATATTCATGTATGAATATTAGACTTTGCACCATGGAGACCTGGCATTGTATGGTTTTCTAATTCATGTAATAAAGTGCAAGTTGGAATCAACGTTCTGTCGCTCTTTTCCAAGCTATGCTGGAGCACATGTTGCTAATGTTAAACTAGCTCTCCTCCTACGCACCACCACCACCACATTACGCATGCACCCTATCCCCGCCCCCTAACACACACACAAACACACACACATGCAGTCGAGTACCCAGGTTGACTGCATGATGAATGCACTGTGCAAGAGTGCATTGAGCAGTCAGGTTCAGTGGAAAGGTCTAACAGAAGATACGTGTTTGCAGGCAGCAACTTTTCACTGAGGAATGTTTGCTGAATAATATCTAATGTTAGCTAATTATAAAAAATATATCTGTGCTCTTGTCTGTTTTGGTTCCTTCACTTTATCGTGCATTGTTCCATTCATCCCCGTTTTTCCCACCTCTTATTTTGCGACTTTCACCACTTCCTTCCATTCCCTTTTTGTCCTGCTTGCACTTTCTCTAAAAATAATGTCAGTGCATTTCTCGCTTGATCACAGTGAGTGTGCCATAATATCCACCTGCCACAACGTTGAAAGCATTTCAGTTTCTGGTGTGAGATTTCCCATTGCGTCATTGTCATCACCAATATCTATGAAATCATTGATTTATTACCCGGGCTTGTTACCAAGATAATAACCTCAGTCATGGTGAATTGTGCTCGTTTAAATGCTTTTCAGATTCTTTTTTTTTTTACAGGCAACCCACTCACTGCTGTACAACGCAACCATTCTGCCCTGTTTCCTCACCTCAGGCTAATTCCTTTGTTTTCCAATTTCTTTTTGAATTTTTTCGATGTCTTATTATCTTTCATATTCTGTTTTTGTCTCCCATTTTCTTGTCCTACCTAGTACAATTTCTGTGTAAAAACACGTTCATTTGTAGTTTTTCACCTACATGCTAAAAGTAACTTCCCGCAGGTAAAGTCTGCAGTTAAATTCTACTACAGACTCACCTGCTGTGGGTTACAGCTGAGCATTTGGTGACAAAGGAATTCACAAGAGATTAACCAAAAAAAGGTGAAACGAAAAATGTAAGAGCAGACAGAAAATCTACAATATACACTCACACATGCTCACTTAAACTGTTTTTCCCACTCTAAAAATATTTCATTCTAATGATGATATTGTAAGCCTAAAAAAGTGGGGCAAATATAAAGGTAAAAATCCAACAAGAGTTAAGTCAGGTCCTCTGGACGGTTTCTTTATATTGAGGGGGCTCGTCCGGGATCACTTCCCAGGTGCAAATCCCGGACGAGCCCCCTCAACATAAAGAAACCGTCCAAAGGACCTGACTTAACTCTTTTGGCTTTTCTACTTGGATTAGCATGAACTTTGATAAAGGTTAAAAAAAAGTTATTTGACAGCATCTTAAACCTTCTAACAGTGTTTGTTAAATTGACATAAAATAAATAAAAAATATTAATCATATAAGGTTTCTAAAGTAAAATATAGGACAGAGTGACAAAAACAAACAAAAACATTGTTTTTTCACTCTCTGTACTATTGCTGTTATATTGCACAAGTTGCACAATATGAACACATCTTTGTAGCTCATCTCTCCTCTTTATTTTTTCTTTAATTCATAATTCATCTTAGATTTGATCTGCTTTCCCTGGTTTTGGCTGTCTCGTGTCATTGTGCATTGCCTGAATCAATTTTAATCATTTCTCTCTTTGTGTGTTTGCTGTTATCAGAGTTGTGAGCCCAAAATCTTGTCCTAACTTCAAAGCATGTCTGTGTCTGAACGCATAAAGGCCCGTCTAAACACAGGCTTTATCAGTTTCTCCTCATGTCTGTCTCTGGTCTCTTTGTTCCGCCGCTGCTGGTCAGCACAGATGCACCGTGGCGCTGCTGCACTTCTTTTTTCCCCCCTTCTGCTTTTCAAAGTGACAGCCTCACCTCGCCGCTAACCACACATTCCCAATGCATGTATTAGTCTACGTGTGATTTCATGCATTTATTCTGTGCCCAAATTCCTCTTTCTCTCCTTTTAAAGTGCTCTATTTAAACCTGTGTGGACTGTTGCCACAGCACTCAGACTGTCAGGCCAAGGTTGATGGACAGAGTGATACTTGTAAGTGTGTATGAGTGAGAGTGTGTGTGAGTGCATTGCCAAGAAGATTGGGAGAAAGCAGAGCAGGGTGAGCCCTGATTGAAGCTCAGAATAACATTAAGCCCAAGCTTTCTTTTCTGTCTCCGTCTCCTTCGCCTTCCTTGGCATTCTGTCACTCAGTGGCTGCCTCATCTGTCTCATCACTTACACGCTGTCTCCGTATCTTTCTACACTCTAACTTTGCCTCTCTTTCGAGCTCACCATAGCCGTCCATTTATTGTGCATTTAAATCGTTGTTTTGTCTTTGTAGTTTTCAAAGGAAATCACAAATAGATGACACATGAATAAAACCGTAGCCGCTGTGTGGAGATTGTTTGACTGGGTCGTTAAGCTGGGCGAAGGGTTCTTTGAGGACTATTTTCACTTGCTTTAAAATGACTTAAAAGCAAGTGCAAAAGTAAGTTATTGTCAATAACCTTGATGGCTTGTGTCTGAATGTTCATCTACTGAACTGTCTGTTTTTAGCTCTTAGGAGTCAAGGGACTCGCCGGTGCATCCAGCTCACTTGATCAATATATATTCCTTATATCATATTCTATACCTGGTAAGAGTATTTTATTTTGTCCTCTTATTTTTACCATAAACTATTTATCAATGGCTGCAGCTGTCAATTCTCAACCTAAAATAGTCTTAGTCTACTATTGTATCATGAAAGGCAACAGGCATCCTTTGAGGAATGCCGGGTACAGTTTTTTTAAGCTTTTTGCAGAATAACAAACATTCTTGAATGCTACAAAAAGAGACAAAAATTACCCATTTCTACACCAGAAATCACAAAAAAAACATGCACTGGTCTGTATTCACGTCTGTAGACTCTTGTTTCTTTTATCTTTATGCAACGTGTCAGAACATTTGCACAGCTTATTTATACCTTTTTGTATTGATAAAATTAATTGTGAAAGAAAAGGTCATTTCTCCCGGACGTACTCCAACTTTCTGACTACTCTGAGAACAAAGAAGCCGTTCTGTGTTATCGCTTCTGCATGTTTGCTGAACGGAATTAGGCCAGCAGCACTCCAGACCTTAGCAACACCTTTTATATTTCTCCTTTGCCACAGATGCATCGAGCATGTCACCAGAAATAAATTACAACCGTTTTACCAGTTTTCGTTTTTATTTGTTCACCTGTTTGCAGTTATAACCGCACACTGAGTTTGCAACACTGGCATGTTTTCTGGATTGCTCTCCAGCAGTAGAGTTGTTCTGACAACAGCGAAAAGAAGCAGGTCTGAAAACATCTGACACAATATTTCAGTTTTCTATGGTTTATTCAATTTACAGTTGTTGAATACATCTTGGACTTTATTTTCCTTTTTTAATTAGTTTTTGAATACCGGTATGTAAAAAAACAAAAACAAACATGAAGCATAATGTCAAAACTTTTTGTTTTACATATTCAAGGGAGTGGGTAGAAGTACAAACTTATCAAAATTCCCACTCCTTAACCGCTTACATCATCTTACACTTATTACATGTATAATCCATACATGTAACTAAACCTATATTTAATCAATCAATATAGTATTTAAGTTAAGTTAACTACAGTAGATGAACTATTATTATTTCTTTAACTGCACCAAAAGAAAAAACTAGCATCCATAACAAAATCACCAACAATAATGGAGTAATACAAATATTATACATTATATCCAGCAATAATCATGTTTATATGATGATTTGAACAGTTTTATGTTTGGACATTGTTTAAGTTCAATATTCAAATTATTCCACAGTTTGACTCCACTTACTGATACACACAAGTTTGTTTTATTGTATTTCTTAATTTGCACATTTTAAACGGATTCTCCTCTTAACTTATAAATTTGCTCCTTAGTCTTTAACAGGTTTTGAATGTTTTCTGGTACTTGTTTATTTTAAGTTTTGTAAAGAATTAGAGCCGTCTGTAGTTTCACTACGTCAATGAACTTTAATAATTTAGGTTTTATAAATAGTGTATTAGTGTTTTCTAAATATCCCACCTCATGGATTATTCTTATTGCTCTTTTTTGTAGTATTGTTAATGCCTGAGTGCAGTTTTGTAAATATTGCCTCAAATTTCTGCATAATAACTTAAAAAAGGGTAAGATTAGTGAACATTAGAGTACATGTAATGCTTTTTGTTCTATGACCGACTTGGCTTTGTTTAAGAGGGCGATATTCCTTAAATTTTTTTCTCAGAAAATATTTTATGTGTGGTTTCCAGTTGAGTTTATCATCAATTATGACACCAATAAATGTGGTTTCATGAACTCTTTCAATATTCACTCCATCTATTTGTATTTGAATTTTTGCATGTTATTGACAGTTCCCATATAACATTATTTTTGTTATGTTTAGGTTCAAGGACAGCTTATTTCATCAAAACACATTTTAAGTTTGTTCAATTCATCAGTTACATCCTTTAACAGTTGTTCCATGTCATCTAACACAAAAAAAAGTATTTATTTAATCGGCAAATAGTACGCATTTCATTATCTCGGGTACAATACATAGATCATTTACATAGATTATAAAAAGTTTGGGACCCAGAACTGACCCCTGAGGAACCCCACAAACAATGTCCAAACATCCAGAACAAACATCTCCCAACTTCACATACTGCTCTCTGCCTTTCAAATAGCTTTGAACCTTGCTTGAACTTTACTAAAGAATACTGTAAGTTTCTTCTCTTGTGGTATTTTTCCAGCTTTCTTCATCATCTCCTGCTCCATAATATTCATTTACTTTCAAAATAGCCTGGCTTGTTTTCACAGAGCGTTTCGGCTCACTCTCCATCTGTACTGTTCAGCGGCTGTCAATATGGTTGTATTTGCCTAATCTAAGCAGACTTCAGAGTTCCTACGGCTGCTTCTTTCTTCTGTCACATCATCAGTTTATGCTCGTGACACGGCGTCACCGGAGGGCCAAGCATGATTTGAATTTGTCAGCGAATGAAACGTTTCACCCTGTGTTTGTGCTGTTCTCTTCCTGTTGTGCTGGAACCAGTTCTTCATACTTAAAAAGAGAAACTTTTTCAGAAGCAGGCAGCATTTTTATAGATGCATTTTGGCAAAGTTTAATTCCTGCTTTAGACACATGAATGATTTGCACCTTGTGGAGAGCAATGCTTTTATTGTTGGTAGGTATTTGCTTTGCTCCTGCACACTGGGAACGCTTTGTTTTGTTTGCACTCGAGATTCATTTGACTGCATGCTTTAGATTTACAGCAACGGCCTTCAAATGCAAACCCCACACTTGGATCTGACTCCAGACCTTTTTTTGTGCTTGTTTGATGAAATGATAAAGGCATGCCTTATATAAAGCAGCTCTTAATCCCTAAATCATTCTTCTGCATTCAGAATGAAGTCTCTTCAAAGAAACTTTGTATATAAACTATATTAACACGTAAAACCTCCCTGTGTTTTGGCATTATAAGAAAATTGATGTAAC
>NC_056517.1:37956400-37967994 GCF_014905685.2 Nematolebias whitei
AATATACCTTTGTAGAATGAGAGGTTGAAACTGTTTTTTGAAATAAAAAGTATTTTGCTTGTTTTCAATCAACAAATCTATAGAAAAACAACTCAACTAGCATCAAATTGATTCTGCTAACAACTTCCCAAAGCCTGATTACCTGAATTGTCTGTGAAAATTGAATTCCCAGACCCACTCAGGCTGATTGAACCACGGTTCTACGAATCAGGCACATCCTTTAAACTTTCCCCGAGCTCATTACTGTATATGGATCACAGTGTGCCCCAGAAATGGTGAATTCCTCAAAGACCATCTGAATATCTGTCTCGCTTGAGACGTTGATTGTAGCCTGCAAAAAAATGCCCTGTATTCTTGATACATAAAAACCTGTACTGCTGCGGTGCGTTCTTAAAGGTTTTAGATGTTAGGAGTTAGGTTAGGGGTGGGACTCTATAGGCACCTCACAATACGATAAGATCACAATTCAAAAGGCTGCTGTGCAATTATAAAACAATATGGATGCATCTCAGAGCATCAGTAATGCTTCAAACTAAATTGTGAGCATCAAATCTTTGAGACCTTAAACAAACAAAATATTTGAATCTACACTGCAGTGTAAGAAAAAAAAGTAGTTTAAATGCTGAGGACAGAGATATAAGAATCAGTGGCAACAATGGATGTCAATGGCTAACTTGTACTCCATTACTTGAACACTGTTGGCCAGCTACTCTCAGCCCAATAAGAAACCACCTTGGCCTAATTGTTTTAATGGTTTCCATGACTTGGTATTGGGTCATCTAGAGTTTGGAAATGGTTGTATTAGTACACTTTTAACATAAGATGATCGTGTTATATAGCGGCTCCAAAAGATGCAACAAAAGGTATTATCTCAATGGGTTGCAACTAGTTCAAATTTATTTTCTTGTTTTCAGCTTGGAAAGTTGTATTACAAGCCATGCACACTGTTTGTTGCCCACTCCTCCACCCACATCGTATACATCTTGACTCACTTTGTACCCACCTTAGCGTACATTCGTCATGTTTATCATTAAATAACTTAAAGTGCACTTTTGAAAAGAAGATGGGTAGATTTGTGCCATCTATTTATTATTATAGTGTGTTTTTTCCCATCCTTTGTTGTGTGGGAGCTCATGGCTCTCTCCAGCAGTCTTTGTGAGAAAGAGAGAGCGAACACCCTGAACAGATGGGAAGTTCTCCACAGGACAGCATGGAGACAAGTGAGCCAAACATCACTTCACACTCACTCACACCTTGAACATTAGGTTGGTTAGCAACAGCGCTAACCAACATGAAGTTGAACCAGCGGACCAAATAACTGAATGTTGAGGGGGTTTTGTTTATTTATTTTTCCATTCATGTTTGTATAATAGGGTGGCACGGTGGTGCAGTTGGTAGAGCTGTTGCCTCTCAGTGAATCCAGCTGGGGGCACTTTCTGGGTGGAGTATACATGTTCTCTTCGTGCATGCGTGGGTTTTCTCCAGGTACTCCGGTTTCAGACCAAAAACATGCATGTTGGACTGATTGGTAACTCTAAATTGTCTCTAGGTGTGAGTGAGAGAGTGAATGGTTGTTTGTCTCGTTTGTCTCTATGTGATGGACTGGAGACCTGTCCAGGGTGTCCCCCGCCTCTCGCACTGTGGCTACTGGACGTGGGCACCAGTGACCCCCGTGATCCAAAAAGGAAGAAGCGGATAAAGAGAATGGACGAAGGGATGGATGGATGTTTGTATCGTAAAAAATAAAAATGATTATACCCTTGGTTAATGTCATCAATGAATATTGGAACTAACAAATCACTATGATTAATGGTCTTTACAACAGATTTATTTTTTTTTTTAAATCCTTTAAATCAGGTTTTGTAAACAAATTTTATATTTTTTACTTATCTACATCAGTTTTGCTTTTTTTTCCCATTTTTGTTGTTGCTCCTGTTTGCACTTCTGTTCTTTCCAGCTGGTATTCTAAGATACTCGTCTCTCCATTTTGCACACTCTCCTTCTAAACCTTACTGTGGATTTAGCCTTAAAATGCTAAATGGATGGGAGTTTGAATATTCATGACCCCTGAAGAAAGGTGCACCCCTCCTTTTCGTTGAAAGCAGTTTTATTCCTGTTTGTTTAATCTCTGCGTGTCTATGTGTGCTCCCTTGTCAGTTCTGTGTAAATATCTTTTTGTGACTAATGCAGAGAGGGGTGCAGCAGGGAGTCCAATTCTGAACTGTTACCGTAGTCACTTGGAGCTAAATGGACTCCTGTTGTTAACACTTCTGTAGTGTTGCCACCAGACTCGTGGAACAGGGGTCAGACACAGAGCACAACACTTTTCCTCATGCCTGGTTTCTCTTTTCCTTCCTGCAGCCACTTTCTCAACACTGCTGTCTCTGTTTTTCTCTTATCTTTTTGTTCTTTTTTCCCCTTTGCTTCAGTCGGTTCATCTTGTGATCTCTTAGGCAAATCCACGTACATATAAATTTGATTTTTGCACATGCTCATAACAGTGCAGCACGCAGTCAGGGTTAGACAGACAGGTAGATTGACTTTCTGTCCGATGCAGTCAGCTGCAAAACACAGTCAACGCTCCCAGCATGACCCACTGAACGATGGGATTAAACCCATCATCTACGTTCTGTTTGGATTTAGGTATGCACGCACCCCCCCCCCCCCCCCCACACACACACACACACAGAGCCAGCTGTCGTCTTCTCCCTTTACACTGAATTTTTAAACCACAAATGTAAAATGAATACAGAGGATTTGGCTGCAACAGTCACAATTCATAAATTATTTCTTATGCTTTATCAAAAATTACATGTGATTTAAAAAATAAACTGGAATCAAATCATCAATTAATATAAAAAAAAAAGTGTTTAGTCTGCAAGTCAGCTCAAAACCATACCAAATTTAAACGTAGCATTATTTGAAGGAATTAATATCACGAATTAATATCACTCCTTGAAATCCGTGTTAGAGTTTCAGACTGAGATCATCTTGTGTGAAGAATCTTTGGCGTTGTGGACTCATGTGCTGCACCTTGTTAGACCTGTCTAAAGCTTTTGACACTGTGGACCATGACATCTTATGTGATAAGCTCTCAGACATTGGTTTCTCAGATCACACTAATAGTTGTTTTTCTAATTATCTCTCAGGCCGAAAGCAATGTGTTCAACACAATGGTACTTCTTCCAGTTATTTAACTGTCAATAATGGTGTACCACAAGGCTCAGTCTTAGGACCCACTCTCTTTATAATCAATGTGTTCAACATAATGGTACTTCTTCCAGTTATTTAACTGTCAATAATGGTGTACCACAAGGTTCAGCCTTAGGACCCACTCTCTTTGCAATCTACATATGTACTGTAGGTCAGATCATTCCTGATGCATTTCTATGCCGACGACACAGTTGTTTATTGTTGAGCTAAATCAGTTACTAAGGTTTTCCAGCTTTTACAGTCTGTATTCGACATCATCCAGCCAGACTTGTTCCATCTCAAACTGGTGCTAAATGCTGATTAAACCAAGAGGATGTTTTCAAACAGAAAGTTGGTACCAGCAGTACTTTTTATCTATGAATGGTGTTCCTATTGCATTTGTCGATTCTTATAAATACTTGGGAATCTTGGTCGATGCACATCTCTCTTTTAAACCTCATGTTGAAAACTTGATAAAGAAACTGAAATTAAACTGGGTTTCTTTTTCAGAAATAGATCTTGTTTACCTCTGAATGATAGGAAACACCTAGCTCCTACTTTTCTTCCATTTCAGTGACTATGGTGACATTATTTATATGAATGCTCCTGCAAGTACCTTGCAGATGTTGGATGTGAGTCGTTCATCTGTCCCGTCTGGTCTACACCTCCCTGTGATTTTCTTTATCCTCATGTGCACAGCTGATCTTCATCCTAATCACCCCAGGTGCTCCTCACTCTTTCTCATTAGTGTCAGTATTTAATCTATGCGTTTTCACTCCTTTGATATCCAGGGATTATCCTACCCATCTCGGGGAGTCCATGATTTGGTCTTCTCTCCTTTTTTCATTCCTAAGTTATTGCTTCCCTGTCAGTGTTTTTATTTTTTATTGTTATAAATCTTATATTTTACCCTGAAGTCCTCCTGCCTCTGCCTGCGTGTGGGTTTGACACTTTAAACTCCAGATCATGTCAGGATGATGTCTACCACGGCGCATTAAGGTTCATAACTAGTTGTAAACTACCGTACCCATCACTGCATCCTGTACTCATTGATCAGCTGGTCATCATTAACTTCACGTAAGCTCTCACTGGTAAATGTTCATCTTTAAATCACTCCTTGGTTTGTTGCCTTCATACATCTCCTACATGTCACATCGTCAGTGCAGCTACAGCGTGCGCTCTCAAGACCTCATTACCTGCAGCGTCCCCTCAGTGCAGACTGAATTCTGCTTCTGTAACCTGAACCACCTTACAAAAAGATCTGAAGCATGGACTTTGTCAAGAACGTATCAAATGTTTAAAATCTCTTAGAGAGGTCAAAAACCAATGCAGATGCTCCTGTTTTTAGTATTTTACCTCGTTTCATAATGTAGCTTGATTTTATTTATTTATATTACTAATTTTATTTACTTTTTATTTTAAATGCATTTTATGACTGTTTATTGTTGTGTGTACCTCATCTGTGGTTTTGTTTAAAACAGGCCTCTCTTGTAAATGAGTCCTCGTGGCTTAATGAGACTAACCTGTAGAAATAGAAGTTGAATGAATTATAACTGTTTGGGTCAAACTTTTAAAAGAATGTTGTATTTGTTCCGATGGTGAATTGCAATCATGTTCAGAGCAGGTGTCATGGATGACTCTCTGCTACTACTATAGCAAATTTTAACTCTATCTTTAATATTTTCAGGCTTACAGACATTTTTGTGTTGGCTAATGTTGATCAGTTGTGCTAACCATCTTGAATTGGACTCGTCTGAGTCTGACCATGCTAATAAACAAAATATATAAATATTCTAAACTCTTTTGTATCCTGGGCAACACATTCCTAATTACATGATATTACCAATTTATTTATTTTTGCTTAATAAAATATTGGAAAAGCAAACTTTTTTTCCCATGTACATGATTCGGATTTGATATAAAACAAACTTTATTAACATATCCCTGTCTTTAGTTGTAATTAGGGTGCAGCACATGCAAATATAATTTTTTTGCAAGATATACACGATTGTGAGGTCATTACATTTATATTTCAGCATTTCATGTAATAATCTGACAGATGCCTTGGAAACATCCTGTATGTGTGATCTTGTGATAAATATGTGTGTGGCCATGGTTCAGATATCTGAGTGCAAAATGGCGATGTAAGCAAAGCAGCCTGCATCTGAGACTGTCCCTCCTTTGAATGATGATCACACGCTTGTGTGTTTGGCGTTGCAGTGAAACTGCTCCTGATGTGTCAAATCAAAGGGAGGGCTGGCCCACATGCTGCTTCCTGCCACAAACTAGTGAGAAATGTCGACAGGATCAAGGAAATGGATAAAGTAGAAATTGAAGCATTTTATGTTATTTTTTTTAGAAAGTTGTTAGGCTGCATTTTTCATTGCAGCAATGTGGGAAAGCTATAAGCAGAGTGGTACATTTTTTGG
Organism: Nematolebias whitei; assembly: GCF_014905685.2. NCBI lineage: Eukaryota > Metazoa > Chordata > Actinopteri > Cyprinodontiformes > Rivulidae > Nematolebias > Nematolebias whitei. Next base: position 37,962,022 of record NC_056517.1, read on the forward strand.
AGAAGCTTTGCTGTTCTGATACCAGTGTTGAGGTTTTGAAGCCTCAGTGATACTTATTGATCGATAGCTGCAGTTTTAGGTGGGGGTGATGGGTCAGTTGGAAGAAATAACAAACACATCTCCAGTAAATAACGACATTCAGTCTTGCTTGGTAATTAAATCTTAACATGCAACCATACAGAGTGCATCTATATAACAGTAAATTCCTCACATAGTAAACAATAAAATACTTTACATTGAAATTTGGGAACCAGCCTGTGTCTGGATAAGACTTCATTGTGGTCTGAACATGAACACTGGTCTGCTATGTGAGCCACCGGTCCTGCCTCACCTAAAAGTGCACATGGAGAGATCACGAGAGATCTCTTGTGTTCACCAGAATGAGCCTGTAGGTTTTTTAATAGAAAAAGTAAAGCGTATCACATATATTAACTACATAATTAAACTTGTCAATCTTACATAAAAGTGCTCTGAACATGGGGGCCAAGATGGTGTAGAGGTAGGACAGGTGACTCGGGACACACTGGTTGGAGGGGTCTGGGGGTCCTTCCCAAAAAAAGGTTGAATAAAGTACGATGCCATTTTCCTGTATTATGGTGAATTTTAGCGGCGCTAGCCAAGATGCTACAGATGTAGTGCTCCGCTTCTCTCATGCATCCTAACCCCTACCCCCCCCCCCAGTCAACAACTGCCTGCACTAACGTGGCACTAAGCTAGTGTGCAACACAGAGGTGTCTCCCCCTCCTCCCCATGCCTCGTCACGTGACCTCGGTGAAACACTGCATGCGGTGCGTTGAGTTATTTTAGGTAACCTGAAAAACCCGGAGTGGATTATTAGTAGTTTATGTATTCTCCTCTCAATCAAGTGGAATGGATTAGTTCACGAAGTGTAGAAACAGTGATGGGCAAATTAATATTTCATGGTAAACATGAGGTGGTGTCCAAACAAATATATATATTTTAAATGTGACATGTCCCCATCACGTATAACTGTTGCGACGCCTATGCAGCATGTGCATTTTAAACCTGCCGTGTGTCCAAGTATAACCCTCATTCCATCAGTGCCTCACCAGCCATGACAACCACATGTCACCATATTCCACACAGATGAAATATAAGTCATTTGGGATGATTTTCATTTATGCCTTTCATGGCAAGTATAATTTTCATCCTAGTGTCCATCTATGAAGGTTATAACTCATTCTCCCACAGTGGCCATAGCTGTCCTTCTGTCCCTCCACCCACTGAGCCACCCATGGTCCCATTCTCATTCCCCAGCAGGCCCGCTCTCATTGAGACAGGATTAGAGATCCCTCCCCACCACTCAGTCTGGCTCAAGGCTGTATCTTTATGTGTGGGTGTGTGTCTACGTGTTTTCTTGTGTTAGTGTACTGGCCGGTATCTTTGTAGCAACACACCAGAGGAAAAAAAACGGACCGTGAACAAGGGATGTGGAGGTAGAAGTGAACGGAACAAAAAGACAGAGAGAGAGACAAGAAAAAGCCGAGGTGCAGAGGTATATATCACTGGAGTACAATGTGTCAGATGAAGGACAAAAATGTCTCCTGCAGCCCCCTGGGGGCCTGGACTGAAGAATCTGATGGGAAAGATGCAATGGAGAGGGGGCGATGAGCTACAGTGGGCTGGGTAGTGAGAGAGTGGATTAAACTAAACCAGAGCTATAAGGTTGGATACTTCTCCCACTTTGATGTATAATTAACACATAATGACTCAATTCATTGCATTAAATGTGGTAAATATTTACCTATTTGCTAATTAAATGATTATTCTGATTACTCATAGCAGATACACTGATTTGATTGAGCTGAGCATGCTCAGTGAAAAGGGAGCCTTTGCTGTTGTCTGCATTATAAAATAAGTACTTTGCTTGAACAATTATATAAATAGTACTTATGTCAGTAACATTATAGAGGCTTTTTTGAGCATTTAATTTATTAAAACAAAATAAAGTCTTGTGAAAATTAATTATACGGAAACAAAGTGGAAAAAGACGTGACTACCATGTGAGCGTTCATCCAAAACAAATTTACAAAAATACTGCCTGTAATCTGAAGCAGCGCAATGAATTGAAACATTAAATTATTTTATAAGAATTCCTGGAGAAAAATAATCTGCCTTCAAAAACTGCAATGCAACAGATTAGGTTTCTTTTACAGCAGAGGCTCGTTTTACGTGTAACTCGCTGCTAAGCGGTTTAAAAACAAGTAGAGCACCAATCTAAAGTTTGGACACAACTAACGCTATGAAATAAATGGATAAGTATCGGCCCGGTCTACATCTTGGAGCCAGCCCAGAGCTCACTGGAAAGACCGTCTGCATCGGCAGGAGAGAGGAAGGGTTGGAGAGCTACCTCTCTCTGGCAGACGGCTGCAGTACTGGCACTTACAGGCACTTAAAGGGCACTAACATATATATATATATATATATATATATATATATATATATATATATATACACACACTCACAAAGTTGCTTATTGTTTCTCCAGGTAACATCTAGGACTGTTGAAGTGTAAAGTTGGAAGTTAATTCCTTTTAATCAGGTCATTAATATTACCAGATTTCAATTAGAGTGAGCTAATGTTTAATAAGCCTCCTTGTAATTTTTATTTTATTAATAATATTATCATATAGGCGTGTCTGTATTGTTGTATTTTCTTTTGTGATATTCTTAATGTATTTTATTTAGACCTCAGTCTCAGTGGGTTTCAGAGAGGATGCCAGCAGGTGGGCTATTATAAACCAGATACCAGTTACGTGTGTGACAAGGAGTTTTGAGTGGGACAACTTAGACCATGTTACAAAATTGTAATAATCTTAATTAAAAAAATGAAAAATGCATATAATTAAAGAGGAAAAGAAGCATGTTCGAGCTTACCACAGCTTTCATCAATCTTGTTATTGATAATTTAATTGCGTTCATGTTTCATGTTTTCCCATTTCCAAATCCAGAAAATCAAATTCTTCTTTTGATATTTCAATCAAAAATAAATTGGTAGTAGTTGCACTCTTACTTTTTTGTATTAGTATTGATAATATTCTAGTTGTTTTTGCTCAGTTTGTATTTACTTTTATGATAAATACTCCAGATGTGGCAAGGTGGACATGCTAACGGGCTAACTTGAGCGATGTGTGCAGATTTTATTTGACATTAAGCACTGTCCCTGTGAAGAGTCTTTCCTGTTATCTTCAAAACCACTGGCTATAAACCAAATCTTACAAAAGCTTCTGTCCTGCGGTGTTGACCTTTTAAAAACAGAGCCAGTAAAAATGTGGGACATCGCCTCAATTTGTGGGGTGAAGGACGACGGATAAAAATACTGTGCAGGCCCACAGACATTCAACACCTATAGCCACTTCAGCAGAAACCCAGGTAACTTTTACTGGACCTCCTGGGCTCTACTCTGGGAGGTCAGATACATGTGGCCATATTTCCAGAGATAAGAACTGCTGTTTTCAGAGTGAGATGGATGTCATATCTGTTAATCAGCTTCTAAAACTATTCTCAGTAGCCCACTGTATGTCCAAACAAGACGGACACAGGGACAGACGGTTTTCCTTTTAATTACCTTAATGTTGCTTCTGTATCCCTGACAATATAGATCTTAGTTTCCACACTCGGTTTTAGCATTAGCATTAGCTTTCAAATACATTATTGCCATAATTTATGCTTAAGGTTAATTCTGTCTCTGTCTGCTTGTAATTGTGCATCAGTTAGATCAGGGGTGTCCAACCTTGGTCTTTAAGAGTCACTATCCTGGATGTTTTACTCGCTTCCCTGCTCCACCGCTCCTGATTCAATAGTTGAATTAGCTCTTCGTGTTCTGCAGAAGCCTGTTAATCACCCAGTGGTTCGAATCAGGTGTGTAGGAGCAGAGGAACATCAGGGTCGTGGCCCTCGAGGACCAGGATCGGTCACTACGAAGATAAACGTATCAAAGGATGTCTGACTTGTAAACAAATATATACCTGGAATGCCTGTATTACGACCCACAGCTGTGTTTCTTGTGTTTCCTCTGAGCACGTGTCAGACGTATGCACTCGTTCTCTACACCTTCTTTCTGTGCTTCCGGTATTTTCGTTCACCACGTCTCGCCCTCGCCCTCTCTCCGTCTCTTAACTCGAGCATTACAGCAACACTCTGCTTCTCTTCCTCCCACTTTCTGTTTCTTTTTCCAACTCGAAGCCACACGGCCTGAGTCAGCAGTCTGTTCCCTCTGAGTGTGTCTGTGGCGCTCCCGCTGTTGGATCGCTTACCGGAAAGGACTCCTACTGCTCAATAAGTAGTGCAGCGCATCGTGTTTCAGATGATGATGCAGAGGGTACCCCAAAGTCTGTCTACTATTTATTACCCTTACAGTTCATGTGCTGCAGGATGCCTGTTTTATATTCACATGACCAAATTGAACAAATTCACACATTTATTTAGAAAAAAACACTCGGATGCATGATTTTATTTTTCTGTTTGTCCCATCGAGCACTCCTACTCCACAGAGGGGTAGAGCTTTATGACCTTTTGGTGAAACCTGGTAAAATCATGCAATAATAAAATATATATTAGTGATTGGTGCAGGTGTTGGGAAAGATGCTCAGCTACTACCACACTAAAACTTGTCTCAATATATGTAGAAATGACAGCGTTAACTGTGTTTTAACACAGAAAATAGTTTATATTCACTGTATGGGGAAGAACAGAGGCTCCTTATTTTCTAAATAGAGATTGTCAAACTGTAAATTTATAACTAGCTGTACTTTAACCCATTGTGCTTGTGCTCATTTTTGTTTTTACTAAACCATAAACCATGCTGAACTTCATAAAACCTCACAATTATGTTTTTTTAACACCTTCCCACTCATGTAGAGATGCATATGCATGTACAGACCATATGAGCACGAAGCTTGCATATAAACGAAGGCTGCAGGGTGTTTGGTTAGGCTTTCATCACCTTGTACACAGTGTACACGAGGAACGGTGCATGCAAGCATGTGTGCAAAGAGTCCTGCTATTTCCCTCCCAACAAAATGAAAATTCATTTGGAAACAAATGTTGAAACGGCCTGTTTGACCCGAGGTCAGCGCGGTGCCACGGAGCACAGTTCAAAGGTCAACTGTCTAGACCAGAGGCTTTGAACCTCAGAGAGCAGAGAACAAAAGTCAGAAGGTTTTCACCTAAGAGGAAAAACTGCGCTCGCAGCAAATCGGTTGAATTTAAAAACGAAATAGAGCTTGAAGCAAAAACTTAGTAAAAGGAATATTACCAGGAAACAAAAGGCTGCAGTAGTGAGAGAACGGAGCATCTCCGTTGTTGTTTTCTTCAAAATAAAATGGGTCTTGTGACTATTCTGAACAAACAACCCATCAAAATATTTAGGAGTAATCCTTTTAGTTTTGGACAAACTGGAGCGCCCATGCACTAATCTGATTTTGTTTATATTCAATCATTTTTATTGAAAGGTATTGAAATATAAAAAGCTTTGAAATAAACAATATTTTTATTGTTTATATCAAAGCTTTTTATCTCTATTTTGCCTCATATCCATTATTTGTCCAAATCAGCGAGGATTTATTATTATTTTTTACTTAAATGTAGTTGCCTGAGCAAGAGAAACAGTGTTTAAGAATGAAACATTAAAATATCACTTTAATAGAACATTTATTAACGTTTCAAGAATCTACAGGACAAGGTGTAACTTGATTTCCAGCTATTTCTTTTTCTTCCTCTAATTGTTCATTATTATCATTAGTGTGTTATTTTTTCCATTAATTTTACTCTCACTGATGTTGATTCAATTGACTGCTCATTCAGTTTGCACTACTGTTAATATTCAAACTACTGTTAATATTCAAACTACTGTTAATATTCAAACTATTGTTCATATTCAAACTACTGTTAATATTCAAACTATTGTTCATATTTAAACTACTGTTTATGTTCATACTACTGTTAATATTT
>NC_056517.1:37968094-37989528 GCF_014905685.2 Nematolebias whitei
CCCCCCCCAGCCTGACAGCGACGCGTCCGTGAAGACTGACACGTGTGACGTGGGTCTGCTGACGGGAACTCCCTCTGACAGAACCAGGGTGTTTCCCCAGTGTCGGAGGTCTGCTCTCACAGAGGGAGGGACAATGATCATCCGTCTCTTTTGTTTTACTGGATCCACACGCAGACGCGCAAACCACCTCTGGAGGCGTCTCATGTGTAACAAACCCAGCGGAACCACTGTGTGAGCTGATGACATCATTCCCAACAGCTTCATGACGGAGACAGCTGTTACCACTCTGCCAGGTCTTACGTGGCGGAGTTGACTTTTTAAAGTGTCGATTCTCGTTTGTGATAAACGAGCCTTCATGGTGGTTGAATTTAATTCCACTCCCAGATAAACAATTGTCTGGGCCGGTAAAATCGAGCTTTTCTTCCAATTTATGGTGAAGCCCAGATTTAACAGGTGTGATGTCAACACCTGAGCCTGCATCAACGCCTCCTGTCTAGAGTGTGACAGGAACAGCAGGTCATCCAGGTAGAACAAAATTCTCATCCCTGCTCTGTGTAGTGGATGCAGGGCTGTCTCCACACACTTTGAGAACGTACGAGGCACGAGGGAATACCCGAACGGCAGCCTGTTGTACTGATACTTCATCCCCTGAAAGGCGAAACGCAGAAATTTCCTGTGTTTTGGGATGATCGGTATGTGAAAATAAGCATCTTTTAAGTCGATGGAAACAAACCAGTCGTTTCTCTGGATGTTGTCCATTTGCTGTCTGGTTGTCAGCATGTGAAACGGTCTGTCCATGATCGCTTTGTTGAAAGCTGACAGGTCCAGAATCGGTCTCATCCCTCCGGTCCGTTTGGAAGGAAGGAAGCAGGAAGTAGCGTGATTAAAACCCTGTGTTGTCCTCTCCGTTGGGAACTTTGGAGATTACGCGTTTTATCAAAAGCTCTTGAACTTCTGCATTTAGGGATGAGATTTTGTCTGGTGATGACAGGACCGTCTCTATAACTCTTCCGAACGGAGGGGGTCGGGTTGCAAATTGTTGCGTGTAACCCTTGCATAACACCCTGTCCATCCATCTGTCCGGCGAGCATGTTTTTAGCCACTCTGCGTAACGTTCGTGGAGTGGATGTGCGTTTAAGTGATGCGCCATGTTTTGAACGGATGTCATCCAATCCGCCGCCTCGACCACCGTCATGCGTCGCGGAAATGTTTTCCGCGTGACCCAAGGCGAGGCTTCCTCGAAAGGGCTGTTCTGAATGCGCCCGTGCGCTGCGTCCAGATCGCGGACCAACCTTCATGTCTGGGTGGGCCGGTGTGTGCTGAGGCGAAGCGTGTGCCAGCTAATGACGCCGTGGGGCTGCACGTTTAACGTCGCTGTGCGAACGTTGAGAGGCGGAGGGCGTGACTTCATCAACGCCGTACTGTCGGAGTGAAGGTTGCGAGCCCCGTGGGAGCACACGTTCTCTCTGGAGGGACGCGCGCCGCTCTCGCTGGAGGCGGGGCTCGTCACCGGGTTTGTTCAGCTGTCTCACGCTTATGCCGCTGTGAGCTGCCTATTGCTGAGACGCGGTGGGTGATGGCCGCTCACGTTTGCTCAGGTGAGGCGTGTGTTGTTTTCGCTGAGAGCGGGGACCTCCACCGGACACGGCCTCCGGTCCAACATTTATACCGATGTGAGCCGGTGAGCACCGGGCAGCTGTGCGTGCATCATCAACACAGCGCCGTTTGGATGGAAGCTGCTTGCCTCGTTCGGGTGCGCGTTTGACACCGCTTGGGTGATGATCGTGCGATCCTGATTGATAGCGAGTTATTTCGCTTACCGTAGTGTCGAGTGAGCGTCTCGTCATGTGTTGGAGCGGCGGTGAGTTTTAAAAACCTTTATTTAAGGACACTGGCTCCTTATGTGTGGAGGATGTGTGCGCAGCCGCTGTGAGTTCATCCGAGCTTACAGACTGGCTAAAAACAGACACTTTGATCATTGAAAAATCATTTATTTCAACTTCTGTCATTTTGCACACATCCTCCGCAGACCGTTATTTTTTAAATCTTCTCCCCCGTGAGCTCTGCGATTTGTTTGCCCTGAGCGCCGTCTGCAGGCGATCTCTGGGGAAACGCTGAAGTGCAGGTTGCCAGAATGAGGAGGGGTGGTCTCTGACGGGCGGGGCTGGTGGTGGAGCTGAGCGAGACGAAGCTGCTGCGGCCGTGGAGCGCCGATGTTTCTGCCTCTGCTCGCGACGATCTCTCCAGCGGGCCGGGGGGCGGGATGAGCCGCGCGGCTTGATGAGATGGCGCACAGCTTCCGACACCTCCTCCGACTGCTTAGAATTCGCCAGCATGGTTTTGAAGCTGCTTCCGAACAGCGCGTCCGACATGATGGGGCCCTCCATCAGGTCCTTGTGCAACTTTTCCGCCAGCGAGGGAGAGTGACGAAGCCAGGTGGATCGTTGGATCATCGTCATCCATGCTGCAATCCTCGACAGGCAAACCATGGAAGCGGCGCACATGTTGAGGATGGCGTCTGCTATCTTACAGAGGGAGCTCTTTGTCTCCTCGGGCAGATTCGCGGCCTCCAGCCTCTTGGACATGCTATATGCTAGCAGCGCCACGTTGTTGCTAGCTGCGGCTGCCTGAAAGGCACACTGGTGGCTCGATTGGAGAGCGCGGTCACCGCCTGGTCGTGTTTCCCCGGAGGGACGGGACGCTGCACCAACCTGGACAGCTTCGCTTCGAAAGCTTCCGCGACGCTTGGCTCAAGGGGGAGTACCGAGGGATAGCCCCGCTCGGTGAACCCCTCCACTCTGGTGATGGGAGCGTAAGTGGAGACGGGCGCCCTCAACCTACCAGGACCGGCTGCAGCCTCGTTCCAGTACGATGTCACCGCTGGAAAACGAGGCCAGATGGGATCAAGACGGCGAGCCGGCGTGGAGCCAAACCTTCCCGCAAGATCATCCGATCTGAGCGGGGGGGGGGGGTGTGTGAGGGGATGGAGAGTCCCTTTACGTTAGCAGCTTCCCGGATGATGGCGGGCAGCTCCGAGAGGAGTGCGCGGACGGCAGGGAGCGGTGTGGCCGTTGAGGCGGGAAACCCCGGAGGAGTCGAGCATCCGCTCGGCCTCCCTCTTTCCAACACTGCGCTCCCTGGGAGGGAACGAGCGTCGGGGCTGCTGCTAACGTCACCGGTCCCAGAGGAATCATCCGATTCACTCCGAGAGCCGGCGTCGAAGAAATCCATGGCGTCGTCCAGCGAACAGTCTCCCGCCACTGACAGGCAGTCTTCGATGGTAGCCTTAAACAAGGCTGCTCTCCTCTGCCTTTCCTCCGGTGGAAGCTCGTCACAGAGGCGGCAGGAGGAAGCGCGGGCGACGTGGCAGGGACCCAGGCATCCCTCGCAGGTGTCGTGCCGGTCAAAGCTGAGCAAGTAACCGGTCTTGCAGGAAGGACACAAGCGGATGGTGTTGGAGCTGGACATCTTGCTGAAGGTCAGTTGTTTTTTATTAGCTTGCTGAAGAAAAATGGGAGCCGATTACCTGCTCTTAATGTAACTTATACGGATCGGGTGGGGCCCACACAGCAGGTGGGCGTGGACAAATTTTTTCAGTATGATGCTTGCGCATAACGGGATAAACCCATCAGCGACAGCCTTAAAGGGCGAAGCCTATACGACATAGAACTATGAACTCAACAAATACCATAAATGTAATGAACTACCAAAACATAAAGCAGCAAACAGTAACAACAATAAAACCAATGACATAAAACAGTAAAGCCAACATTTCAAGCTGCGTTAAAAGCCAACGAGAAAAAATGAGTCTTCAGAGCAGATTTAGAAACAGGAAGTGTGTTAGCAGAAACATGAATTGCAATATTTAAGTACATTCTCATTTAGTACTGTTTTACTCATTGAACATAAAGTACTTCACTACAATGAGGCTGCCTTTATAAAGTGTTTATAAATGTTTACTATTTAGTTAACAATCCGATTTCTTTCAATGACTATGTTTGAACAAATAAATACACTTCAGACTCGAGGTGGATTCCATTATGACTTGAGTGGTGGATCTTCTTTAATGAAGGTTAAAGGAAACCAAATGACTTTGTTTTAATGTTTTGTTCTTGTGTCCTGCAGCTGCTCCTGTCCCAGGTTTCAGGGCGGTGGTGGCCAGTAGTGTCCCCCTGGGGGGAGGTCTGTCCAGCTCCGCCTCTCTGGAAGTGGCCTTCTACACTTTCCTGCAGCAACTGAAGCCAGGTTAGATCTGAGTCCGACACTGACTGACGTGTTACTGAAGGCAGAAACTGCAGGTGGACATCATTCCTGCCCACCAAGGATTTGGAATCAACATTAGACTTTAGATTTTGTCAGTGATGGGATACATCCATATCGGCTTTAATCCGTGGCTGTTGTAGCATGAGACAACTGACCACACCTGTTAGCAAAACAAGAAACTCGTATTTTAGAAAGGACAGTCTTGCAAACAGGGCAGCATGGTGGCACAGATGGTAGAGCTGCTGCCTCTCAGCGAGCAGGTTGCCCTGGTTCAAATCCCAGTCGGGGGCCTTTCTGGGTGGAGTTTGCATGTTCTCTCCGTGCTTCGTGGGTTTTCTCCATTTTCCTCCCACAGACCAAAAACATGCATGTTAGGCTGACTGGTAACTCTAAATTGTCCCTAGGTGTGAGTGCGAGAGTGAATGGTTGTTTGTCTCGTTTGTCTCTGTGTCCCTGTAATGGACTGGAGACCTGTCCAGGGTGTCCCCCGCCTCTCACACAGTGATTGCTGGACATGGGCACCAGTGACCGCCACAAACTGAAAAGGAAGAAGCGGGTAAAAGATAATGGATGGATGGACAGTCTTGCAAACAACATTTTTAGATATCTACATTAAAACCATTAAACTAATCAATTCATTTCTCCCATGTTCTCTATATTTCTGGACTCTGGGGTGGAGATGCCATTGCTCACAGAGAAAACCATCCAGGCCTAGATAAATATTAAAAAAAAAAATTGCATATCAAGTTTCAACAAGTCTGTGGGAGAATGTGTTCTGGTCTGATGAGACCATCTTCAGCCACAATTCCAACAAGATCTGTTTGGTGCAGAATCAATACTGTGGATCACCAATAGAACCACAGTGAAATATGATGGTGGCAGCGTCTAGATAGAATTAAATTTTTTTATTTTTTTTTTATTGAGAAAGCCAGTTACATTACAATGATATAATTATATTGATTTCGTTCTCATTTTCCATTCTTTCTCAGTTCTCTCACTTTTTCTTTGCCAGAAAAAAAACAAAAAAACGTACACAAACAAACAACAACACACACAAAAAAAAACCAAGGCAAAACCAACAAAAACCAACCCGAACTAACATGGGAGTGGCGGGGGAGCCTAAATACCAACTAATCATCGACCTCGCATATCAAATCCAAACATCAATCTGAATGACAGCAAGGTTTACAAAAAATCAGACATAACAGGTTTGACATATTCTGTCCGCTTTGACCATATCTTGTAGAAGGTGTCCCTCTGCACATTAATGGAAAAAGACAGTTTCTCTAATACATAAATCTCTTTCACTACATTAATCCAGTCTTCAGTTGTTGGAGGTTCCCGTTTAAACCATTTTCTTGTGAGGGCCTTTTTGCTCCCCGCCAGCAAAATGAACAGAAGTTTTTGATTGTTATAGTTCAGTTTGTCGACCGGTATATTACATAAAAATATGCATTCAAAGGTTAAAGGAAAGTCAAATGTGAAAATGTTCTGTAAATGTTCATGGATTTGAGACCAATATTGCTGAATGATTTGGCAGTCCCAGAAAATATGGAAATGATTGGCACCATTCCTGCCACATCTCCAGCAGGCATCGCCCCTTCCCTGATATCGTTTCTGCTCTGGGGTTATGAAAAATCTTATAATGCTTTTCCAGCAAAATTCACGCCAAACCTTTGATCTTGTTGTTGTCCATGGTATCTTACAGATGTGGTCCCAATCCTCCTCTGGAATCGTCAGGCTGCCTTCTTTTTCCCACTTCACTTTAACATAAAACAGTGCTGTCCTTCTTACACCGCAGGATGGCGTTGTATAACCTAGAAATAGTTTTGCCTGTTTTTGATTTGGATAATAATATAAATGTTTCCACAAATCTCAAATTATGTAACTGTACTTTTAGATTTTGATTAAAATAATTTCTGACCTGTAGATATCTGAAAAAGTCATCTGCGCATAAATCGTATTTTCTTTTCAAGGTCTCAAAACATTGGAACGCCCCCTTATGGACAAAGGAATAGTAACTAGTTAGGCCTTTTGAAATCCACTTCTTGAATCTATCATCATGTTGATTTGGGATAAAATCTGAATCGTAAGCACACCATCGTAGAACTTTAGAGGCATTTTCTAATCCACATATTCTAATTGCTTCGTTCCAAGCAGATATCATTACTTGCGATATTGGTTCATCTGCCAAATTAATTTTGCTCTGCAATTTTGTGTCAGCTATTATGGCTTTAATCTGTATTGTTTTGATTGTTTCCCCTTCCACATATTTCCATCCTGCAGTGTAATCAGGACAGCACAAACATATCAAAGGTCTCAACTGAGCTGCACAAAAATATTCTCTTAAACAAGGAAGCCCGCAACCTCCTTTTTCTTTTTTTAATTGTAAAGTTTTGTATTTGACTCTGGCTTTTTTCCCTTTCCAAATGTATTTTGACAGCATCTTATCCCATTTTACAAATTGTCTTGAGGGTATGGGAACTGGCAGGGATTTAAATAAATACAACATTCGGGGAAGGATGTTTAATTTAACTGACTCAATCCTGGAGTGCAGGTCGAAAAAAGGTATGGCATTCCATCTTTGGATATCAGACTTTATGGCTATATTCAGGGATGCATAATTGACCTCAAACATTTTCGTGGAGTCACGATGTATCACCACCCCCAGATACCTAACACCATCCGCATCCCATTTCCATTTATAACAATTCTTGATTTCAACTGGTGGGTCATAATTTACCGTTAGTACCTGCGTTTTGTTCACATTAACCCTGTACCCTGAGAATAAACCAAATTCTGATAAGATTTTCATTTATTTTGGGGAGAACCTGCGTAGGATGAGATATAACAAGTAACAAGTCATCAGCAAATAATGCCAATTTTTGCTCCCCTCCTGCCGTCCTTACTCCGATTATATCCTGTCTCTGTCTGATCCATTGGCTCAATGGTTCTATAAACAAGGCGAAGAGGAGTGGCGACATGCAGCAACCCTGTCGAGTGTCTCGCTTGAGGATGAATGATTCAGTAAGGTCTCCATTAATTTTGATTTTGGCTGTTGGTTTATTATACAACCCTGAAATAGTATTTATTATAGATTTATCGAATCCAAATCTCTCAAGTACCTGATTGTAGTGAACTCGGCCTCCGACCAAAACCTGCCTCTGAAGACCTTCATGGGACAGGAACTGTATTTCATTGATTTGAATCCAGAAATACAAATTAGCTCATCCAGAGACTGTCTAATTGTATCCTGAAGTAATCAATTGAAAGAACACTCTTCATTTTATATTATCGTTACTATTTTACAATATCTTGATAATCAAAAGTGTGTTTAGTTCATACCATTTCTAAATGTTGACGTGAACCACTCATTTTAAATCAACTGTGAAACAGTATTAATGATTTTTTAATCTTCATTTAAATTAGAAATCAAGTTAAATGTCTTTACAAAGTAATTATGCATTTTGATCTTCGGTCTGAATGAGAAGTAGTGAGGTCGGTCGAAAGTCAGAGACAGTCAGAAAGAAGTTTTTAGAACAGGCTGTATTGTTTTTAAACCTAGCAGACAGTAAATAAGAAACACTGGCACCTGCTTGCTCTCACTTCTTCAAAACATTTCTTCTGTCTGTACTAAAAGTTCCTAAAACATTCCTGCTGTCCTCTTGACTTGTAGTGACCCTCTGACATCACTAGAACCACCCCCTGTTGGTTGTTTCAACCAATCAGGAAGTCCTGAAGTGACCGGAAGTGAGAACTCTTTAAAAGTCCACACTTCCTGAGGTCTTCAAGTCTTCTGAGTCGAGTTGGGACTATGGAGTCTTCCACATCTGAGTGGAACCTCTGACGGACTCGCAGCTCGCTGTGAACTCACCTGGGCATAATGCCCTACAACTTCGAAGGAAGCTGGTTCTGTTTAACGAAGTAAACCACATGACTTCTGACGATGCCCAGCCACTGCCCGGAGACGCTGTAAAAGGATCGTACTAATGGACTCCTGTTCCTGAGCAGAGGTATCCCCGTCTAAGGTAATGAAGTCTCTGCATGTCCTGAAGTGTACCGGAGAGTTCTTCTTTTTTGCCAGTAATCTAGATGCCTTCAGAAATGTCTTGTTGTCTTATTAAGTAAAACGTGCCAAGTTTTATTAATCAGAACCAGATTAGCTAATCACGTGTACATATTTTGATGTTAAATTTTGATTCTGTTAAATAAATGACCACATTTATTCTGGTGGGTCAAAGGAAATTAACGTCTCATGTCACTGATTTAAACACAATCCTCACAGTACCTTGTCACATGTGTAGTGAACTAAGCCTCAGGTCAAAAGCCTTCCTGGGACAGGAACTGTTATTTCATTGATTTGAGTCCAGAAACGCAGATTAAGCTCATCCAGAGACTTTCTAAGTGTGTTCTGCACGGATCAATTGAAAGAACACTCTCTGTTTATTATCATTACTATTTTACAATATCTTGATAATCAAAGTGTGTTTAGTTCAAACCATTTTAAATGTTGAAGTGAACTACTCACTTTAAATCAACTGTGAAACAGTATTAATGATTTTTAATCCTCATTCAAAGTAGAAATCAAGTTAGATGTCTGTTACAAAGTAATGATGCATTTTTGATCTTCTGTCTGAAATGAGAAGGAGTGAGTCGGTCAAAAGTCAAGGAACGGTCAAAAAACATGTTTATCGGAACGAAATGTCATGTTTAACTCTCTCAGATATATAGAAGGAGACTGGCTCTTAAATGTCTCTGTTTCTTCAAAACATCTTTCTGTCTGTTCTTAAAACATCTACTCTGTCTCCTTGACTTGTAATAACCTCTTACGTCACTAAAACCACACCCCTGTTGGTTCTTTCAACCAATCAGGAAGTTCTCAGAGGAACCGGAAGTGACCTCTTTAAAAGGGTCGACACTTCCTAGTTCCGAGCAGAACAAGAGTTCCAAGCAGAGCAACGTTCCAGAGCAGAACAAGAGTTCCAGGGAGAACCTCGAACGAGAAGTTCCTGAACAAGAGAAGTTTAGAGGAACAGAAGTTCCGAGCAGTTTCTAATGGAGTGACAAGAGTCCGTCGATGCCACGACGTCTCGCTGTGGCTCTACCCGACGAACGCTCTGAACAATGAGGAAGTTTGTTCTGTGATGATCTCACGACTCCTGAGGTCACAGCTGTTCTTACGGAGACGCTGAAAAGAGTTGAAAGAAAACTCTACGCCGAAGCTGAAACTATTGTCTGCAAAGGTAAAAGAGTCGATCTCAACTGCTAGTGTACCGTGGATTAAGCTGCGTCTAAAGAAGCGTGCTGATCTGGTTATACAGACACTTTTTCCTCATCCATTTTCTCCATTTAAACTTCATTTTTCCCATCTTAAAACTCTTCTATCTGCCAGTAATTAATCCAGATATTTTCAGAAATGTCTGTTGTATTTCAGTTGCAAGTGAGAAATCATGGCCGTATGATTTCTCATTGTAAAGATCATTAATTAAGCTGTGTTAATTGTAATCAATCTGCCAATTATTGTAAATGTGTGATGTGTTTAAATCGTTTTTAATTAAACGGCTCACTGTTGTGGTGGGTCAAAGATAAAAACACGTTTCCGTCCACATTTAATCATTCAAGGCACGATAGTACTCAGTCCAGAAAAATGAAAGAATCCGTTTAAATTATGGATAATATCAGACGCATATTATCTCTCATTACAACTGGTGGCCTCGTACGGTTTCATGAAATGGACTGTGCTATTCTGTAACACTTGAATTTATCATGTTGGCATATCTGATCTTAACTGAAATTAGCTTAAAAGTGCAGATTTCTGTTCGACTGTGAAACGCAGCGTTTTGCAGCTGTGGGGTTCAGAGAAAATACAGTGATATGTTTTCAGCCGTGGTGTTAAGAGAGCTGAAGTTAAGTCAATGTGTTCATTTTAAAAGCTGAAATTGTACATCTGTTGTGTAACTGAAGCTGGGTTTGTGGTAAAACGCTTTATTCTGTTTAAACTGTGGTGCAGAAAGGGGGTTCTGACCCGGTTCTGTCGGACTCGGTTCAGATTCTTTTGAACGAGTTGTGTTTTGAATGGATAAACTGCTGTTTTGAAACTGGGCGCTGACTCAGGCCACTGTTGAAGTGCTTCGTTACATCTGTAGAAGAAAATAGTGCATTTTGACAGTATTAATGGACAAAAAGTTGACCGGAATGTTCAAGCTAATGCTAACACGATAGCTGAAATGACGATGCGTGATTGGTTGAAAACCGCTGTTTGAAACGCTCTGATTCGCTGGAGAGACGAGTAACCTGTCTGTCGTCACTTCCTCTGATGTCAGGTTGTAAAACCCACCCCGTTGCTGTCTCTGATCATTGGTTGATTCAGTCACGTGACCCGGAAATGAGTCTCGGTTCAACCGAAGCCTCTTCTGTGTTTAAAATCGCTAAATGGAGCTGCCACTGTTCCCACAAAACTCATGTTTCATGCAAAAAGTCGTGCTTGTTGAAACAACGCCACGTTTGAGCTTTAAATCCGTTCAGAAAATGTTGATTTGACCGAGTTTCGCCGATGCTAATTCTAAAGCTAACGGCTAAAGACCGGATATCATCAGAACGGTCCACAGGAAGTTGTCATAGACTCCTGCTGGCATAAATAAGCTTACACCACCACCTGCTGTTGAAAGAGGAGTATAACAGTTTTCCTGAAATGGGACTGATCTCCCCATCATTTTTTTTTTCTCATCCAACCTGGTTTACTGAGTAACTGTTAAATAGCGAATTTCTGGAAAAGAACGGCTTAAAAAAGCGTTTGAAAACTAAAGTTGCTGTGAGACTTTTAGAAAAATTGCAGGTTTATTTAAATGTTAAGTGCTTTAGAGTAAATAACACTGAGAAGCCTGGTTCTAGTATCTGTTAAAAAATAAGCACACTAAGTAACACTGCCAGAAAGAGGCATTTACTTCAAATTCATGCATTGGGGTGAATCTTACAATAAGTGCCCATTCCTTTGAATAAGTTGACTTATGACGGTACTATTGAGTGAACCCAGAGCTAAAAATAGTGTGTGACTCACTGCTCACTTGAATACAAATATTTACCTGTTAAAATATCTGAAGTTGGCAACTGGTTAACCAGATAAATGCTGGACAGTGAATAAGCATGGCAGATGGGACAGAAAAAACTATTGAGGCCAAGATGGATTGGTTAGAGAAGGCGTTGGCGCAGCTGACAGAATCTTTAGATCCATATGGTGCACAGGTGGACAGCATGAACGTCAAAGATTTATTGGAAGAGCTGATGGAAGTTGCAGAGGGTGTGACCTCTACAGCTATAACAAAGTCAAGTTATAATTAGCTGGCTAAATTGGTGCTCTTATTGAAAGCAACATTCTATGCTGCGGTAAACAAAGCTGACAACCTTGAAATAAGGTTAAACAGCGAAAGAGAGGAGGTTCAGGAAATTGAAGGACGCTTCCTTCAATTTAAAAGTGAACACGAGGTCCTTACTAAAAAACATCTGGAACAGATGACTCGATTGAAGCAAGACGCACGTGCAGAAATTGATTCACTGAACGAGCAAGTACAGTCACTTTCAGCATCACTTACTGAAGCTAGGAAAGTTGAAGACCAGGTTTCCATGACATACTCTTCATTAAATGAGGAGTACAAGGAAACGGTATCACGATTGTACCAGTGCAGAGCTGAGATAGACGCGCTTAAAACAGAACTTTACCATGCAGAACGGAAATATGGTGAGAGGCATGGACAGGATGTGGGGACACACTGGGCTCCAGACCCAAATCTCCTTACATCACACACACTTCCACCCTTACCTAAAGTAGCAGGGATAGACCTGATCAGGTCTCCTCTACCAAGCAGGCAAGAGAGACCGTTGAGACTTCCTCTTTCAATAGATGAACTTCAAAAACTCTCAAAATATGTACAACGCTTTATTCCTGGGCCTATGGGTTCTACTGGTACAAAGGCGTATCTCAATGACCTAGATTTCAGACTGAGTGGTTACCCTAATGCTACGGTTGAGGATAAAATCAGTCTGATAAGGCTCACTTCGGACAGAGAGGTGTTCACTTTCATCGAGCGTCAACCTGATGCCACGAGAAGGGATTACAACCTTCCGTGTGAAGCTTTGATCAGGGAATACGACCCCTATACGGGACCTGGTGGCTTCCCGGCTGCAGACAAGGTCACGCAAGGGAAGAATGAACATCCAAAGGTTTCAAAAACACAAAGTTTGTTTTCTCAGTCATCCAGGTATATAACAACAAAAAAGGTTGAATCATGTCATCTGGACTTCATTTTTTTTAAACCATTAGTGAAAAGGCCAGACTTCAGGGGTATCTGAGGAAGGCTTGAAACACAAGAGTCAGGGTGGCTTCTGGGTAATACCAGATGGCTAGGCCTCAGACTGATGAAGCCTCCTGGATGAGGGGCGAAACGTTTCTTTTTAACAAAAAAACGAAGTCCAGATGACATGATTCAACCTTTTTTGTTGTTATATACCTGGATGACTGAGAAAACAAACTTTGTGTTTTTGAAACCATTAGTGAAAAGGCCAGACTTCAGGGGTATCTGAGGCAGGCTTGAAACACAAGAGTCAGGGTGGCTTCTGGGTAATACCAGATGGCTAGGCCTCAGACTGATGAAGCCTCCTGGATGAGGGGCGAAACGTTTCTTTTTAACAAAAAAACGAAGTCCAGATGACATGATTCAACCTTTTTTGTTGTTATATACCTGGATGACTGAGAAAACAAACTTTGTGTTTTTGAAACCATTAGTGAAAAGGCCAGACTTCAGGGGTATCTGAGGCAGGCTTGAAACACAAGAGTCAGGGTGGCTTCTGGGTAATACCAGATGGCTAGGCCTCAGACTGACGAAGCCTCTTGGATGAGGGGCGAAACGTTTCTTTTTAACAAAAAAACGAAGTCCAGATGACATGATTCAACCTTTTTTGTTGTTATATACCTGGATGACTGAGAAAACAAACTTTGTGTTACTGAAGCACTAAATTAAATGCAGCCTTAGTGTAAAGAAAATACTCAAGAATCATCCTCACAGTTTGCACAGTCACCATATTGTATTGTAGAGGAAGTGGCAGGACGCTGAAATTATCACATGACTTGCATCTTCTGCTTGATTTGTAAAATTAATGGTGTTAAAACTGTCCCAATGTTACAATTTAACCCAGTCTCCATACTTATAGTGCACATGTTACTGGCAGTGAGAGTGGATGTTTTCTGGAGGTAGGAGTGCTGGAGACTACAGCTCTAGGGAAGAAGCTGTTGGAGTTTTCAGGGCTGCGTAACTTTTCCCGTATGGAAGTCAAACAAGCAGAGGGGTGAGTTTTATCCACTCCGATCAGTTCTCCTGTCCTCTGCAAGCAGGTTGGCATGGATGCATTTAAAGGTAGGAAGTGGAGCAGTTTTAACCACGCGGGACAGGTTATCTTCTGTTCTCTGCTGTGCAGCCTGCGTGCCACATTGTGCAGCTCAGGCAGAGGATGCTCTTTATTGTTTAGGAGCAGAACTGATATCCAGCCTCTGTTAATTTCCCCAGGAAGAACAACCTCGGTTGGGCTCTCTTTACCAGGCTGGATGTGTTCAAAGTTCAAGTAGGTTCCCAGAAATTTGATGAAGCTCACCTTTTCCACCTCTTCCCCGTTAATGAAGAGCCTGAGTAGCCAAGAACACATTTTGCAAGTGATTACAGCTCACCAACTGCTTGCTGGTCGGTTTATCAAAAACACTCTGAGTTCATTAAGACTGCAACAAATTTTCTTTTAATTCTGCGTCACCAGCTAATCTAACACTCACCGACCAGATGTTGACTTCCTGCCTGTACAAAGTTTTGTTGCTAAATTCCCTTTAATACAAATTTGTTAAATTAAATCTCTAAAAGAAGCAGACTAATTGCTGATTCAGCAGAGCAGGACTTGATGCCACTTACTTCTCCTTTGCAGCCATAACTGAACATGAAGTTAAATTTATTTGGTTCTTTTTATGATAATTGGTGTCCCTTTTTACAGCATCTGGTCTGATGCAGAATACAACTCTCAGCTTCCTCAAGGACAGTTAAATCAACTTCTCTTGTGTCCTTTAAAAAAGGAAAATCCTTTGCTGCAAATAAAAAGTGCACTTTTGGAGACTCACTTTAAAATCAAGACTTTGAACGCTTGTTGCCAAAGGTCTGATATAGATGCAAACACAGAAGAGACGAGCTCAAGGGAACATCATCTGATAAAGTGTAGCATAAAAGCTTGCAAAACTTTTGTGCCCTTTACAGGATTTTACGTTAACTTCCACACCCAGTGTATCAAGCAAAATGTATTAATCTGTTCCTATTTTCCCAAGAGCGCAGAGGTCAAGATGAGAGAAACATCTAAGCTTGGGCAGAAATCAGGGTTGGAAAGTGTATCTGTGATGTGCAACCTCAATCTAAAGAGAGTTCAGTACATCTAAGCAGAAAGGCCAAGGGAATATCAAAGTCTTTTGAAGTGTTAGTCGCTGCTGTAATTTTCCAGCAATTCAACCCATTAGGCCCTTTCCCTCATATCCAACTTGATAAAGAACTCGCTCCCCTCCGAATTACAGCTAAGACTTTCATCCAAACTATCCCGGCATTAACGCCGTTCTTTTGCTAATGAAGGGTAACTTCAATCAAGTCTTAGGTCATTAAACTGATGGAGTTGGATTGACCGTAAGCTTGCAGCCAGAAGGCACACACACAAACACACACATACATGCAAACTTTGTATTTATGAACCACACACCTTAGTTTACCAAGCGTGTTCTCAAACCTATCAGCCTTCCGCGGTGCCTTGTTTTCTCATACGTGCACCCAGATAGTTGAAGTACAGTCGCTGTTTGCATTAAACACAAATTCTGGAAAATGTGATGCTCAAGCTCATGTTGAAAACTTAAAAGTTAGTTTTAGTAGTAAAATTCCTAAAATATCTTATTATTTAAAGTAAACGATGTAGTTTTCAGTGTTGGCAAATTATGCAGTGACGACTCTTCAGTCTTGCAGTATTTAACAGAAACTGTATGTCATACAGATTTTTAAGTAATTTTTATGCACAGAGGCTCTTGTGTCAATAAAACTAATCAATAAATATTTTGAATTTTCTTCAAGTAAATTAATAACCAAAATAACAGGATAAAAGTGTCATTACAGCCATTTAAAAAATTTGCATTCAATGGGGATCTATTATTTTGCTTTTAACACTTGAAAATACTTTTATAAAGGATTTGTAAATAAAAATACTTTATAGTTTTGTTTGTTTTTTACACAAAACATTAAAAAAAAAAGGAAATAATTTGACTATTTTTGGGCAAATTCAAGTTTCTCTGCAAATGTTGGCCTTTTGAAAGGAAGAAGGAAGGAATTTGAATATTTCCCTGCTTATTATTCTGCTGGTAATGTATTTATGTGTGTGTCTGTTTGTGTGCAAGTTTTTGCCTTTCATTACCCTTAGCAAAACTTCTCATGAACTACTGAATAGCTTTAATAAAACATTTTATAAAGCAACTGTTGGATATATATTTACAACTGATTATTTGAATTCAATATGGCCACCAAAGCAAAACAATTTTCGTAAACATATGGATATAACTCAGATACGGTGCAAAAACCTGGTGTGGTAGTAGCTGAGAGTGATTTCCTACTTACACCCTGAGCATTGATCATGCTAGCAAATTGTCTTATGAAGGACTGGGTGGGTTTTAATGAAAATTTCATCAAAAATACGAACTGATTAGCTCTTGAAATGGACACAGTTAAATATGGCCCCCACAGCCAACAAACATTAAGAAATGGTAAAATGGCTAAAGCTCAGCCAGTTTTACAGAAACTGTTCTGAAATGAGGTGTGACAGTATGAGCATCATGCTAAATGCATGTTTGAAACACAGCACATCTTTGCATAAAACTGAGGCATTAACCGGTGAAGTCGACTTTATTTGTGACATGAGTTTTTTTAATTAATATATTCTAGAATTGTGCCGCTGGGGGTGGCTGCATGTTGAAGAAACTCTGCTGCATTAATTCTGAAATTTTGGTTTTGAAAACTTTACTTCCTCTTTTTTTCTGGCTGTAAATTGCTTTTTTCGGATGATTGCTTCCTTTGGTATCAGATGCTTTTCAGCTGGAAGGATTTTTACTGAAACTTTTTTTTAACTTTTGGATATTTATGATGCGTAACCATGACAACAAGGTGTATTTGTTACAACTAGGAGCTGCTGATTAACATCTCAAAAACTCAAATAATACCTCAGCTACAGCTCCAAATCCCAGAGAAGTTGAAAAGGAGGTGCCGTGGATGCATTCCCATCTACCTGGTGGCAGTGCTCAAGTGCCTGACTGCTGATATTCTGGAGCTGGTGGAAAACGTGGCTTGTAATAGCGGGAGGACAAGGACAGTCCTTCGGCACCTGCAGTTCCATCCGCGGGGACGAGGTGCTCGGCAGGCTGCTGGGAGGAGTGGCCAGGCATTCTGCCTGGCATTCAGGCAGTCCTGCTGCCCAAGAGGACAGAGAGGTCTGCTGGGTCCAAGTGGACGGATCGGCATCTGCAGCCAGTTTCTTCGGCTCCACTGTAGAACAGACTGCTTCAGATAATTCCTGCTTATAGCCAACATCTATAACAACTCTTTAATAAAACCAGGATGATGAGCTACAACAAAAAAATCATTTCCCTTTGGGATTAATAAAGTATTTTTGAATTTGAATCTGTTGTTTTGTGTAGACCCCACATCCAGGCAGACACAGGAGACTCTGAGGTAAAAAATAAAGAATTTCTATTTATTTAACAAAAACAAAACAAAAACTGACGGGACAGTAAAACTTGCATGGAATGAAGGAAATGATGGAGGAACAGAATGTGACAGACTGGGAAGCACAATGCCTGAACAAAGAGAACACACAGAGACACTGAATGTAAAGGGAGACCAATGAGACAGAATGACGGACACCTGGGGAGATTAAGATTGGAGCCAGGTGAGACAGGAGCTGACAAGAAAGAAAACACTGGGGAGTGCAAATACGGATTCCCATTAATTGTCTGCTAGGGAAATATCTCCAACACCACTTGATGGAGTTTACTAAAACTTACAGGAAGTATACATTTTGGATGCACTTCTACAACTGATTTACTTTCTGAGTCAACCCAAAAGAGGATGATCACCACATCTTATCGACAATAGCGAACACACAAAAAAATCTATATGGATATTAACCTTTTATTAAATATTATGAATAAATCCATATCCATGATAGTAGCTAGGAATTGTAGACCTTTAAGTATTGCTGCTTCTGATTGTTTTAAGTGTTACTGATTAAAGCAGCATGTTTGCCAGTGAAACAGTGATATATACATCTCTAAAATACATCATGCACATTTTCCCATCACTTCACTGACTGATGGGTTTTGGTTTCTTGGAGGAAAAGCTTGTCTTTTGATACTTTGCTCATTTATTATTTCCGTCAGGTTGTTTTCTGTCAGGATCTCTTTGGAGTGCTGCCTTCAGCAAATGTGGACAATAATTTCTGCATGGCAAGTCATTTTAGGGGAGCTTCTACAAGGAGAGAATGAAATCCCACGGCTGTATTCCCCAAGCCGTTCGTATTGTATGTTCATATTGATAAGCAGAGGGGTTTATTTGTAAATGTATACGAGCGAGAAGGATGAAGTCAAGAGGCAGCAGAGAGAAACTTCCTCTCACACTAACATTGTTGTAACTGTAACTGAACTGAACCGTGACTTATCTGCAAGCCTTTCCCCCCCTCTGACCTCCTTTGTATTTCTCTTTCCATCTGTCTTTTTCTCTGTTTGTCTCTGCCTTTTGTCTCGGAGGAGCTCTGTGGGTGTGCATACATTATGTGTAATCCTGCTGGGCAATGAGTTACAGGGGAAAGAAAGATGGTAGTAAAGTGTTTCTTGTTCTTTCTGCTTCTTTGAGTTACTTTTTTTTTTTGGGATGTGCTACCTCAACTGAACCCACTTTAATGTGCCTATAGATACGAGGTAGAACAAGAGAGAACAAGAGCAACGTAAAGTGAGAAAATCAGTTAAAAAGTGAACTTAAAGAAGCTGAAACTCTAGATTTAAAGGACTATAATTAAATGATGATAGACAAGGAAAGAAAGAGGATAGTAACTTCTGGAAGAGAGCAGAGAGGCAGAATAAAGAGTGAATGATAGCCACAAATTGGTCTTGTCATATCTACTTTGGCTGGAGAAACACTGACAGCCTCGTGATGGACACCGAACATCATTTACTGATAAACTGAATTTGATGAATATTAAACAGGCTTCCAGTGTGTTGTTGTTGTGTGTTTCCATTTTGGTTATGTTGTTGTTCTTCTCTGACGATACGCTCAATTAGCACTCAATTACCCACTTGGATTCCAGTGGGAGAGGAGAGTCTTGCAGCAGGACATTGGATCCATTCATTCACATTTTATGGGCAGGACGCCATGCAAATACCCCGTGCTTTATTTAACCACAGAGACACCCAGTGTTGTTAGGAGGTGCATTTAAATCTTTTCAAATAAAGATTCAGCAGTCAAGTTGGACTACCCCAGTGCTTGTCTGGATAAATCATACACAAATTATAATTTTACTGATTTTTCTTCTGGGTTTCTCATGAAAATATTGAAATTACTGAACAGTAAATATGTTTAATGCTTTCAGATATGGATTTTTTTTTTTGTAAGAATAAAAAGAGGCTGATTTAGCCCACATGTTTTTAGTTTATATGCAAAACAAGATGAACAAAATAGATTTTTGCTAAGTTAACAAACAAGTAGTTAAAAGGGCCAATGGCTGCCAATAACCATTTGGAGTGAGCTGTTGGTCTGTTAGCAAAATATCTCATGAACTATTAGATGGATTTCATTGAAATGTTATTAAATTTCATTAAAAATCATTCTTGTACAAGAAGTTGGAATTTGGAGTCAATTTAATTCAAAATGGCACCATATTAAATTAAAATTGGCCAATACAAAACACACTATAGTTTAGTCAGTTTTATTAATATTAGGCTGTTTTATATGATGTTAGAAAAGTGTCCTACTGAGTGTGACACCTTGCACTCAGTGGCAGCTAGTGGATTTTGCTCTGGGGGATGGGGGGGGGGGGGGGTTGCTGCCTTTCTGGGTGGAGTTTGCATGTTCTCTCCGTGCATGCGTGGGTTTTCTCCGGGTACTCCAGTTTCCTCCCACATACCAAAAACATGCATGTTAGGCTGATTGGTAACTCTAAATTGTCCCTAGGTGTGAGTGAGAGAGTGAATGGTTGTTTGTCTCGTTTGTCTCTGTGTCCCTGTGATGGACTTGCGACCCGTCCAGGGTGTACCCCGCCCCTCGCACAGTGATCGCTGGACATGGGCACAGGCCCCCGTGACCCAAAATGGAATAAGCGGGTAAAGAAGATGGATGGATATATATATATATATATATAAATATATATATATATATAATATATATACACACACATGTGACATTTAGTATAGAAAAATATTAATGTTTGATAATTATTTTTTATATAAGCTCTTTCATATAACTGTAGCAATAGCACTGATTTAGGACAGAGCTCAATACAATAATCTGGAGGCTAGCGCTAGCATGCCAGCTCCAGAAACAAACAAACAAACTCACCAGTTCCCACTTTTAGAATACCTAGTCAGGTGAAGTTTTTTTTTTAATTTTTTTACAGACATTTAAAAGTTGAGAGGCGTGTCGGTCAGAAATGGCAACATAGGCATTAGATACAGGGCTTTCAATAGCTTAAAGCCTACCTGCAACACATCCTGGTTGTGAGTGTCACTGCCCAATCTGTTCTGGGACCAAAAAATAAAAAATCTGTTCTGGGACTGGAACTACAATTCGTAACATGCGCCCATACTCTAGGCGCAGGAGTGGTGCGCCCAGGATTTTCTTATCTCTTGTTTTGGAAGGGGAGCTACTGCGCATGTACAACTTTTAACGAGAGTCTATGGGCAAAGATTTTTGCAGAGGGCAGGGGCAGAAATATGTCATCCATCAGAGACAACGTTTTTGAAAGAAACAACTTTACTAATCAGTAACTATATAATATTTATCTTACACAACAACTTATTATTTCTTTTTTTTTATGTCTTCATGGTAATATGGCGAGTTGGTTGAGTGGTTGGGCGGCGCCCTATTTCCCTCTATTGGCCAGACGCCACTGCTTGCACTATTGCAAGGAATTGCTATTTTTAAGGTTTAAATGAAACAGCTTAAACACCATCATTTTTCAACACAGGAGGATCTTGGTCTAAAATGGACATGAAAAGCAATGGGTGATAATCCTTTTTTCAAGTAATGATATAACTTTAATTTGTTTTTTATTTTTATTTATTTATTTATTTTCTAAAATGCATTTATACAGTTATTTGGTGAGCAACCTTTAAAGCGCTGAAACCTGTCAGAGTTTAAAGCGATGCACACACACACACAGATGTTCTGCTGCTGTGTTGAACCATTCAGGACAAAGAAAGGGTGCTTGCTGCATAATATGAATGATAGAGCACGCTTGACACATATTGATACGAGGCAGATGGGCACAACTTGGGCAGAGCAAATGTCAATTCGGAATCAATATCCTTGTTTAACACACAATCGGAGATCAATGAAAGAAGGAACAGCCACACATCCTGATGTATGCTTACTGTCCTCCATTCTGTTTTATTGGGCTGCATTTCTATTTGTGTGCATGCTGACACTTTGTTTTAGAATTTACACAGAATCTTTTTTAATTGCTTTCATTTTTAAAACAATTGGACAGTCTTTTAGTTTTCGTTTTTAATTTTCTCTCTGCTTGCAGCTAATTCCCCTTGTTTTGTCCCTGTTTGTGTTTTCTGTGAATATTCTGTGAAGTAAATCTTTATTATCAGCAGAGGAGTGACTTTAGTTTACAAGCAGTAGCTGAACAGTGAGTTATCAAACATCTTTTTTTTTAAATAAAGACACTATAGATCAATAGCAGTATCCGATTAAAGGCTGACCTTTGCCTGAAGAAATGCATATCACCCGCTGCATTCAAGGCCAGAGTTTTCCATGTAAAATATTATATTTCTGAGCAGCAAGCAGCCCTGTGATGGACTGAAGACCTGTCATGGGTGTCCCTGTGATGGACTGGAGACCTGTCATGGG
>NC_056517.1:37989538-37989645 GCF_014905685.2 Nematolebias whitei
AGACCTGTCATGGGTGTCCCTGTGATGGACTGGAGACCTGTCATGGGTGTCCCTGTGATGGACTGGAGACCTGTCATGGGTGTCCCTGTGATGGACTGGAGACCTGT
>NC_056517.1:37989745-38003174 GCF_014905685.2 Nematolebias whitei
ATATATATATATATATAATTTCAATTTCTTATTCTTTTGTTCATTTTCCATATCAGGCAGCACGGTGGCGCAGTTGGTAGAGCTGCTGCCTCTCATTGCGCAGGTCCTTGGCTCAAACCCCGGTCTGGGGGCCATTCTGGGCGGAGTTTACATGTTCTCTCCATGCAGCATGGGTTTCCTCCAGGTACTCCGGTTTCCTCCCACAGACCAAAAACATGCATGTTAGTCTGATTGGTAACTCTAAATTGTCCCTAGGTGAGAGTGAGAGTGTGACTGGTTGTTTGTCTCTGTGTCCCTGTGGTGGACTGGAGACTTGTCCAGGGTGTCCTCCGCCTCTCACACAGTGTTAGCTGGACATGAGCACCAATGACCCCTATGACCCGAAAATGAAAAAGTGGGTAAAGAAGATGTATACATGGATGGATGGATGGATGGATGGATTTTCCATATCTGCTTTGCTCTCCTCAGGATTGTATTGTGGGCTGGAGCCTATCCCGGCTCTTCCTGGTCTCCAGCCGATCTCTGGGTCGTATATTATTCAGTTTTTAGTTCAGATTATTTAACTTCTTCATTAAATATCTCAGTTTCGTTCAATAAATGTGTTTCCAAAAGTTAAACACGTCAAAAGTCTGTTGCCACATGTCTGCCCTGCAACTTGCAACCAAAAAAAAACATTATTTTTTTCACAATTCCCACCAACATGGGCTGTTTTTGACTTCCGCTCATGCAAGGCTAATTAGTGAAGCACAGATGTCAACACAACAACAAACTGTTCCAAAGCAGAAGTCTGAACACGCTCTGATCTCACCTGCTTCGTTATGATTCATGATTGTCTATTTGATGTTTTGGCTTAAATAAAATGGCCATGTTCACACGATTGGGAGTCAGGGTGTGTTAAAATGTCCTCACCACCAGTCCCATAACATATCTTCTAATAAAACAGACAATTCATATACAGTGTTGCTGTTAGTTGGGTTTTGTATATTCTTTAATTTTTATCAATTCAAAAACATCTATGTTGAGGGGGATGCACTTATTCTGGCGGTATAGCCAAGATCACCCGTGACCATAATTTCCACTCTATGTTCCTTTCAAAGTAAAATACAAACAGCAGTAACACACGGTTTTCTTTTATTTCTTCTTGTTTTTGTGGGTTGGTATGAGGCATGCGTTGTGTCAAAAACCAAAACAAGCACCTTGACTGTATACGCCCCATTGAGATACAACTTGGTGTGTTACTGTCTGGGAAAAATAAGTGAAGGTCCCATTAACGCTTTGAATTTTACATTTTTTAATAGATTCTGAAATTTCAAAAGTCACGGCCCAACCCTACTGCGATTATATGGCAATCAAATCTTTAGCAATCTCTAAAGACAAAACATTTGGTTTAACATTGGTATATTTGCAGGCAGCGTTGTGGCTAAACCAGCTGTTCTATAATTTGTAGACAATGGCTTTGAAAAAAAAAAAAGACACGAAACAGAACTGGAAGTGGCAGAAATGAAGATGTTGAGGGTGTCCTTAGGAGTGACAAAGACGGATAAGATCAGGAACCACTGGACTGAGGAACAGCTTGTACCCTAAAGCTGTTAGACTCATAAATCCCTAACCAGGATAACCACTGTAAAAAAAAAGAAAATCACTGTAATGCCACTTTAATTGGTGATATGTGACTTATCTGTGCTGCGTATTATCTCATGCTGCTGTACTCATTCATACCCAGCTGCTCACCACAGACTCATGTTTGGGCTGCTGATGATTGGCGTTCATTGAGCGTATATCTTAGATCCTTATATAACGTTTCTGTTTACACTGTATACATATTTTTGCTTTTGAGTGTAACTGGGACCCTGTGTACATAATTTTGTTCCACCTCATGTATCACATGTGATGTGACTGACAATAAACTTGACTTGAACTTGGATGAGATCATCAGAGGTACAGCACAGGTTGAACAACAGGGAGATAAAGTTCAAGAGGTCAGACTGAGATGGTTTGGACATGTCCAGAGGAGGGACAGTGGTTTGGACATGTCCAGAAGTGGGACAGTGGGTATATGGGCAGAAGGGTGTTAGAAATGCAGCTGCCAGGAAGAAGACAGAGGAAGGCCAAAGAAGATGCATGTATGTGTATGCAGTTGGAGAGGACATGGAGGTAGTTGGAGTGAGGACAGAGGATGCAGAGGACAGAGATGGAGGAGGATGATGAGGGAACAGACATAAGAAGAAGCATACAAGCAGCTTTTAATGTTTTATTAGGACTGGTTCAGTTTGAGAAAAGTTTAGGAAAATGCCTTCAAGGGGTCTCAAAATAAGACAGATAAACGTTGACAAAATGCTGATGAATTCATCCACAGGTTAGCAAAATATCTTTGTTGTCACTCATTTGTCCACTCTGACAGTCTACACCACACATGCAGGGACAGAAACACGTGCATACAAAGTATGATTAGAATCACTGTGTAATGAAAGACCTTTACTTAAATGTCACAAATTAGATTCAGCTAACAACATGAAGATGAGACTAATATTAAAATTCTAAATTTCAGTAAACACTATAAATTGATTTGAAATGGCCTTTAAGCACCAAAGCGGCTCCTAGTTTTGATATCTAAATTGTGAAGTGGCAGGTAAATGTGTTCAGAATGAAGAGCAGCTTTCACGAGAGTGCAAAAGCTTTTTCCTCTCATTTTATCATCAATACCGCTTCCACCGTGTAGATAATGATGCAAATGGAAAAGGTCTCCACAGCCTTGACATACCTTAAAAACAAATTCTATCAAGTATGAAGTTAATAATTAAAAAGGATCACTTGCCGTAAACATCTCAGTACTGAAGTTTTGAAGCTTTAGGCAATTATTCAGAAAGAAATATTTGCTTATGATTAAAAGTAAACCCACAAACAAGAACAGAATGTGATGCTAGACTTCTGTTTGCAGCGGTTTCAAAATGCGGCCACTGACCAAGTCGTGCACCAACATTTTCCCTGTCTCGTGTCAGCTGAAGTACAGTCATAGTATAGTATTTATTAGGTTGTACTTCTGCATTCCCCCCACCCCCTTTATATCATGCTCGAGTGCTATGGGAACTAATTTGACTGACTTTTATAGGAACCTTGTAGTGTGGATGAAATGAGACTACCTCAGCCGTGAGGGCCGGAGTGTGAGTCCACACAGGAAACCACTTCTATCCCTGCCTGCAGCCTGAAGCAAAGCATGCACAAAGAGAAAACAGTGCACCGAAAGCTCCCTCCTGATTAAACCTTAAAGATGCACAACTCACATTTTTCCCCATGTTAAATTGGATTGTTCTTTAAAATAAAATGTCTGGCAAACGTTATATTCTCTTCCAAGGTTGTCCTTCATTGTGCGGCTTCAGTGGACATGCAGCTCCATGCTCATGTACGAGTCCCTTAGTCATGCTTGTGTTTATTGCTCCTGTCTGCCTCTCACAAGATTTATGTTTACGTAGTGTTGGTTGTCAAAACTCCAACCTGTGTTTGGAATTTCAATTGACTTTGACCTGACAGCCTTTGGCATTGCACTGAATCTCTCCACACTGGAAGTAGCCTGGGGAACACAGCAATTAGAGCCTGCATGTGTGTGTGTCAATGTTGTGGCAGCTTTAAAGTTCGCAGTTTTTCAAAACCAGCATGAACTCAAAAATGTGAAAAGATGAGAACCGTGTTCATTTAGTTCCATGAACATGTCTTAAAGGTTTGCCGTGTGAGTGCAATGCATTAAAAGAGTTTACTATGTGGACGTGTGTGTTCTGGTCTATGCTCAGAAGTTGTCAGCTGTCGTCCACAGAGGCAGATGACAGTGTTACCCTGAGGGTTTGTCCTGACTGCTGCACAACTTGGTCCAGCTTCATACTGACACTGTGTCTTGGCAGAAACATGAAGCCTGTCTCAGGCCAATCAGAACCAGCTTGTGATTAATGGGTTCAAAGTAAAATTAACTTCATGGTCTTTGCTCATAATGACTAGGGCTCTTGATCCAGGATGACAACGTATGTGACGTTTTAGGCCTTAATCCGATATAAAATGTCATTGGGTATGATCTCATGTAATAATGCAAAATCTTTTGAGACGTGTAAGTGCTTAAAGTATGTGTTGATGATCATTTTCTGTGGGATCCCACTGTTTTTCCCCATCGATTCCTGAGTGGCAATGTGGCACCATTGAGCAGCAACTTTCCCCAATTTCTCCATTGAGCTCCAGGGATGCAAAGGACTGCTGAAGTTTTGGATACGATGGATTTCAACCGGTATTTGTCACAACCTTCTTGTGCTTTTCTAAAGATTACCATTATACTTACCATAGTTTCTTTGTGCCCTCCTAATATGATTCATAAAGGATCTTCATGGATTTACCTGTTCTCCTCCATGTCTACAAGCTGATACTAACCTGGAACCCTCGTTGTCCCTGGCCTTCTGTCTATGCTCGTCCTGCTGCTCACTTGCCTGCCTTGAATCTGCCTATACTTACTTCATCATCTCCGTCTTTGTCACCATACATACCAGGAATCCTCCGCCCTCCTCAATGACGTTGGACCACAAGGAACCTATAGGAAAATTAATATTTAATATTAATTTAGAATCTACATTACTTGGAAGCCATATTTACCCATCTCCCTCCTTTACGGATCTTCCCAGTACTTCCTGTAAATACCACTTGTAAATCAACTCCACTAACCTTTTATTCTGAGATGTTTGAGTTCTGTTCCTCTCATTTCCTCTGCTCTGGGTGTTTATCATCACAGTTGTGATACTCTCAGGTACTACCATACATGATTGCAGCTCAGTATCTGTAGAATTGACTAAGTTATAGACCGTTTGTGCTGGCTAAGACTGGTTACCAGTGTTGACCTTGTTGATTTGGAATTAATTCAAAAGTTATTGTTAATGTATGTTTAATTTCTAAGAGGTTTACTAAAATTTGATCATTGTTTGAGATATTTTGCTAACAAAGATGGTTGACTCCAACAGTTAATGCCAAAGTTTTCATCAACAATAATCAGCAACGTGTACTGCACAGAGTAGGTGTTGGGGCAATGCTCAGCTACTGCCATACCAAAGTTAAACTCAATACCTGACTGCGATATAGTGTTTTGTTTTGTTTTTTTTACATTTTTTATTGTAATTTGGCTGTGGCAGCCATCTTTATTTTGTTGACTACAAAAGTTAACCAGTTGTAGATGTATATTCAGTGGATAAAAAGTCAGTTTCAATATCTAATTTATTTCTGTTTGTTAATATATTGACGGTCTATATACAAAAAAGTAATCTCATGGTCCACAAAGTAAAGCTATCCTATTAAAATTCAGTTACATACAGCCCAATTCCATTTTATTCCATATAATATAATCCAAACCAGTTACATAATTCAGTTCAATACAGCCAGATTTAAATCTAATTTGTCTAAATAAGCCATACAGCAAATTGTATCAAAATTGAATTTGTATTCTTCTGCAAGCAAAGATTAATGGACAACAATTGACACAACGTTCCCTGTTAAAGGCAACTTCTCCAGCAGGGCTAAAGATGGGGGTGTAGCCATCTGCTTCAATGAGCTGAGGTTGGACCAGAGAAAGGAGACATGATCAGTCATGATCATCATGGGATGTGCTCCTGCAGCCTAGCTCATGGCGGTACAACTCGCTAGCCGTGGGTTCAAAGATGATGAAAAGGACATGGAGAGGGCATCTGCCTTCTGAACCCAAACAGGGAGATGATCTCATGAGAGAAAAGCCTAATTAACGGGGATCTGCTTCCCATTCTACTTGGGAAACTCAAGCACTCACAAGTTATTCTTCCTTTAATGTAGAATAATTGAATTCTTGAGTTTCACAGTGACATCCAACAAAGAGAAGCCACAGCTGAAGACACATGATTTCCCCTGCTTATTGTTTGTCGACAGCGTTTTGAATCAGCTGGAAACTTTTCTGAGAATATCTGGAGCAGCTTGATAATGGATTGCAGCAGTTTAGGTTTAAAACAACAAATGGTGGAAGGGTCTTTCTGCATCACTCTGAGAATGTTCCTTATTTTCGTGTTTTTTAATCAGTTACCTGTAATTTACTTTAAGATTAAAGCTATTTAAAGGAGCTCCAAGGTAGTCAGGAAAATGGTTTCTGAAGAAAATCTATCCATAGTCGAACAGTATTTTTTTTAGTTTTGCTTGTGCATAAAACAGTAGTTCTCCAGACAGATTTATGTTTAACATTTAAATATAATTTTAACTTTCTTGTAACTTAATGTAAGTATATTTTCTACAAAGGCACAAGGGATTTGTTAAAGACAGTGATAAAATTTGGATCATTTTGCATATAAAACTGCAGCTGCACTTTAGTTTTTTACCTCTTAAAGTCAGAAAGCCACATGTTGAGCTCAACTTTTGCATCAACTTCACAGCTGTTGCCAAGCAACCATGACACTGAGCAAATGACTGGCAGGAAACTGATGTACAATAATCAGAAGTTTGCTGATTTTTAGAGTTTCTTCAGAATAGGTTCAATTGTTTTGATAGAAGCGTGTATGAACAGATTTCACTGGTTCATTAGTATTTCTTATCATAGGTAAATCATAGGTTCTAGAATAGTGCCGCTCGGGATGGCTGCATGTTGGAGCAGCTCTTACATTCATTCTGAAATTTTGATTTTGAAAACTTTAATTCCTCTTTTTTTCTGGATGTAAATCACTTTTTTAGATGATTACTTCCTCTGGTATTAAATACTGTGCAGCTGAAGGGGTTTTTACTGAAACCTCTTTTCTTTTTTTTACTTTTGGGTATTTGTTATGATGCGTAACCACGACAACAATGTGGTTTTCTACGACCGGGAGCTGCTGATTAACATCTCAAAAGCTCAAATAATACCTCAGCTACAGCTCCAAATCCCAGTTGAGTTGAAAAGGAGGTGCCATGGATGCATTCCCATCTACCTGGCAGCAGTGCTTGAGTGCCTGACCGCTGAGACCCTGCAGCTGGTGGAAAATGTGACTTGTGACAGAGGAAGGACCGGGTTCATTCCTCAACACCTGCAGTTCCATCCGCGGGGACGAGGGGTTCGGCAGGCTGCGGGAGGAGTCGCCATCGCTCGGGGAGGAGTTCTGCACGGCATTCAGGCAATCCTGTTGCCCATGAGGACCAAGAGGTCTGCTGGGTCCAGGTGGACGGATCGACATCTGCAGCCGGTTTCTTCAGATCTGGACGGACTGCTGTAGATCCTTCCTGCCTACAGACAGCATCTATAACAACTCTCATGAAACCATGATGATGGCTCAGTGGTTGGCACTGTTGCCTCACAGCAAGAAGGTCCTGAGTTCAATCCCCGGTTGGACCTGGGCTGGAGTTTGCATGTTCTTTACGCGCTTACATGGGTTTCCTCCGGGTACTCCGGTTTCCTCCCACAGACCAAAAAACACACATGTCAGGCTGCCTTCAGACCCAGACCTCCCTTGCAAAAGAGACATGTGATCTCAATGGGATTTGCCTGGTTAAATAAAGGTTAATAAATAAACCACAACTATTAATTCACCTTTGGGATTAATCAAGTATTTTTTTTTTTATTGAAGTTAATTGAAATATGACAAGATAGACAAAACATAAAACAAGGTTTTCCAAAGCTTCAATATGAGTAAAAAAAATAATAAAATACTCAGATGGGGTGAAAATATTGAGTTTGGAAAAATCTGAGGACTACGAGATCAGAAATCAGTATAATACTGAGATAAAATGGAACTGGACAAGATGTTGAGGTTATTTTCCAGCAGAGCTGCAGCCTGAAGACGTCCTGTCCAGGTGGTCTCCAATACTGGACACTAAACGTGAGTCCTCTAGCAGAGCTCAATTAAAAACGACCCAGCATCTGTTGATGTCTCAGCTCTGCCAAGAAGATGTCCGGAGCAAAGAAAAAACAACAAAACAGGGAATGTGATGTAAAAATCAAGTGAGCGGAAAATGAAACCGAATGTGGGTAAAGTGCCAGCTCAGTTCTGAGTGAGCGGTGAAAATGTGCCGAGTTGAGACGAGCTGCAGGCTGTGTGAATGTCCGGTGCTTGTTTTTTTATTTGAAACATTTTGGCACCGGATCATAACTTTCTCTAAGAAATTCAATGCATCACTTCACCGATGCCGTTCTGTTTTAGTATTTTTCACTCTGAGTAACTTTAAATCAACGTACATTTTAAACATTTGCTCCATTTATAAGGCATCACTGCTGCTTCAACGTTTAATACATTTTAAACCTTTTGTTTTTGAGATTTGAGGTGTCAGGATTTCTCCCTGATCCTTCCAGCTGGTTGACTGAGTCTGACAGGTGTGCATGTCCCCAGAATAAATGCACGGTGTTTTTATGAAATCTACCAAACAAACTGTTCCACACAACACCAGCATTAGTGTCTTTTATGTTTTTATCAAAATGTTAATACCGAAAATGCATTTATTTTTTTAAATTACAATATTTCATGTCCCTAATAAAACATATTTACTTGGTCCTGTTTGGCTCTTGATGGTTGTCTCTGTCTTTATGAGTCTAGTTTATGTGTTAGTGTTGCTTTCACACTGCAATAAAATTATTTTCAAGATAGTAAAAACAAAACAACTTGTTTATAGATATTTTTTCTTATTTTTTATCTTTTAAAAAATCCTTAACAAGCAAGGTTTGCATAAGAAAATTAAGCTCATTCTAAGAAGATATATCAACCTTTTTCTTGAGATATTCCAGCTCCTCTTGAGCTTCATTTAGCAGCTACAGGGTAAGACTATGATTTGGTTGAAATTCCAGAATAACATTGTTCTTATTTAAAGAGTAAGGTCATTTAAACATAATCTCAATTTAAGAAATGTATTTAATGACTAAAGTTGGAACAAAAAGGCTGTCATGTTTCACATCACATGAACAAAAGCTGCAAGACTCAAAGCACATGACATGAAATGTAGTTACAAAATGCAAAAACTGCTTCCGGTGCCTTAATTTAAGATGAAATCCCTTATTTTTAGTATGAATTTTCAACATCATGTGACTTATTCTCAGCCATTTCTGCTAATTATTATTCTCAGAGTTGAGTTTTAATTCTTATCAAGAAAGAAACAATTGAATTTTAAGAAAATCTGTTCTGTAGTATTTTTATTTTATTTATTTTTTTAACGCAAAAACTTAAATGAAGGTGTAAAATCCTAAAGTAAGCAAATAATTCTTGAGCTCAACGTATTCAAGAAGGCATAACACTCAAATTAGGTAAAAAATGTCTACATATATCAGTGTATTTTTTCTTGTTATAAGTCAAAATGTCTTAAAAGAAACATACACTGTAAATAAATCTTAAAATCAGCTTATTAAAGGGGGCATACTAATCATTCTAAGGACATGTTTCTTAAGAAAAGCAATCTTTGTTTGTAAGAAGTGCAGTTCTCTTTAATTTTGGGCATTTTTGTTCAGTTTGGACACACGCAGGTACATTTGTTAGTATTAAGAATTTTAGACAAGCAACTTCTGCTTACCCCATTGAATTTGTTTCTCTAAAACAAACAAAAATTAAGATCACATTTAGGAATATTTGGCTTATTTCAAGTACTGTTTTTGCAGTGCAAGAGTCATACAAATTATTTTATTTGTATCCTTATGAACAAATGTTAAACTGTTAAAATTTCTGAAACAGTTTTAAATGTCTCAATCTTCTGTCGCTAATCTGCCAAACACAAGTTTTTATTTCTGTCCTTATTAGGACACTGTCACGATTCTGTTTGTTTCTGTAGCCTGACCCTGATCGTTACCACCACACGCCTAACCTAAACCTAACTCACAAAGTTATCCTTAACCTAACCCTTAACTCAAGAGCTTCCACTCTAGTTGGACTGAACTCATAAAAACTACACAAAATAGGTGATTAGATTATAAAAGGCACCAAACGTGTCATAGAACCAGGTAGTTTTTGAATGTTGGTTTCAAAATGGTGATTATAGGAGGTAAAAATGGTTAAAATTCATTTTTAATGTGCATGATGTTGTGGAGGATTACCTGAAGCCCTTTTAATAATACGAATAATGTTAATATCCTTGTCCAAAAAGCTTCATAATGATTACTGTAGTTATTTACATTTAATTTACGCTGAAAAAGTTCAAAAACATAAATTGTATCAGGAATAATTTAGCATGTTATGATGTAGATAAGTCCTCGGAGGATTAAAGATTAAAGAAACAGTTACGTGCAATAAGAAACCTGTCCGGTGTTTGGCTGAAGTATTAACTTGAGTGATCTTGTGAAGACATCAAAAGGCTTTGAAAGGTTCTGCAATGTAGAAATTTATAAAAATCCAATTCAATTCAATTCAAAAATACTTTATTAATCCCAAAGGGAAATATGGGAAATAGGTGCTTGCAAAGACAGCCATGCCAAAACATGTGCACAAACATAAAATTGAGAGCACAGATAGCACCGTTAGTTCAGTGTTGCAGAATTAAAATTGATTTCTGGGTTGACTTATTGCACCCGTGTGCTTCATCCAAGCTCTGCCAATTTCAGACTGTATTCCAAACGCATTTGAGAAAACAAAATATTATTATTTCTCCTGATCACATTATAAAAAAATCCCTCTGACATCATTTAATCCAGACTTTATAGCATGGGGTGACTGTAACTAATTTAGCCATAAACAAACCCCCAACTACTTTTTGTCCCCCATCATGGATCAAAAAGGTGGAATTGGTCCTTCCATGTTTT
Source organism: Nematolebias whitei (assembly GCF_014905685.2). NCBI lineage: Eukaryota > Metazoa > Chordata > Actinopteri > Cyprinodontiformes > Rivulidae > Nematolebias > Nematolebias whitei. The sequence continues at coordinate 38,000,466 of NC_056517.1, forward strand.
GAGCATAATTGAAAAATAAGTGAGGCTTCCATTTTGGTGTGTGGCTACATAAATGTCACTATCAAAAATTTAGTTGCCACATCAAAAAAAAAATCCAAGATGGCTGCCACCATATATGTTGTATATATGCAAACCTTGGATTAATTCAAAAATAAGTAACATGCTGACTTCCATTTTTGTGTGTGGCTGCATGTAGGTGAAAGAAATGTCACAAAACTTCATCAAAATCCAAGATGGCCACTAACACACATACACACACACACACATATAAATCACTGGCAACTCCTATGATTTGAGGAATCTGTTTTCTAGATTTTTACAGTTTAAAATGACAATTTCGGCTGACGATTAATCTATGGTGGCCACGGCCACCGTTGGCCACCCTCTTGCTCTGCCACTGCCCCTGGTAGTGGATAAAAATGCTCCCTCCACTCACCAGGACCCGTCATCCTGTGATGCCTCGAACAAGCAGAATAAAAATGTACTTCCATTCTTGTAGATCGTGTAGCTCATACCTGTTTGAATATCTTACATTAAAAACATTAAGGTTTACTCACATTCCCTGTTCAATCCAGAAAATCATTCATTTAAAACATTAAAAAATGTTCACTATTCAAATCCTTGGGCGACGGTGGACGGCACACTGCTTATTTATTTTTGCTCTCACAGCTTTTTTGTTTGTTTGTTTAGTACCCGTTTCTATTTAGTACCTGTTTATTTGTTTTACACATGCTTAGTATTTTTTTCCAGCTCGACTTGACTTTACATCCTTGTTTTTTGCTCACATTTGTTTTTCACTTTTACTTTTATTTTCATCATATCTAATAATGTCCAAGCTTAGTGACCTATATTCCTACTGCCCTAAAGCCCCGCCCACTCATTGGAGTACATCTGGCCTACGACACAATCATGCACACTGTACATATAAAGAAAAAGATGGGTCAACAGTACACGGAGGAAATATATAAGCAGTGGTTATCTGTTGAAATATTTATTTATTTATTTATAAGAAAAAAAGCCCATTTTATCATGTTTATTCATTCTATTGTGTTTACTGAGACCATATATTTCACTTTAAACCTTCTGAGTCTGCTCTGTTACCATAAGAACAATAACCGTACAGATCAAAAACACACAATACATTTAGTCACAGACTGAAAGAAAAAATATATACTCAGACTTGTAAATCATCACATTAACATAAATCTGTGTTGCATTTTTTAAAACGATTGGAAGATGAGGCTTTGATTTCTTTTTCTCTGTGTCCTTGCTCAGGAGCACTTCCCCCGGCAGAGTAGCACTTGTTGCTCCTTCCACGTTGAGTAATGTGACTTTGCTTTTCATAGTGAAAACACTGGAGCAGTGTGGTTCTCCAACACACAACATTTGGCTCAATAATACAAGATAAATGGCTAAAGAAACTGATGAATACAATTTAGCATTTAGTTGGATTCATTTAAACTATTATTACGGCAACTTTTGGCTAAGATTGTGCAATACAGATTACAGTGATGCGTGCTCTATAATCCAAGTAGAAATATCTAACAGTGTTAAGTCAGGTCATCTGGACGGATTCTTCTCAGAATCCAAAATGTAGGATCTTGAACTTTTCTCCGACACATTTTTCCTCTTCAGTGGTTTCCAGCTCTGGGCTCTCATGATCAATATGTTTAACTCAGTTTGATACAGTTTGAAGTCTTTAAATCTCTGCAGTCTTAAAAAAAAAAAAGTTAGTATTTGTTAGATTTACTGAGTTAACTTACCATATTATTTTTGCACAAAATGGCCAATATCTAAGCAAGTGAATGAACTCCGGATCATAATGCTGTCCCACAAGCCGGGACAATTGCCTCTATACGTGATCTGTGCTTCACTTCATCCACATAATGGCCCCAGTCCTCTGAAACAGTGTAAATCTTGAGTCATCAAGGCACATGCCCTTTTTTTCTGTTCCTCCAGAGTCCAGTCTTAATGTGTTCCAGCAAATTGAAGCCATTTTTTTTTTTCCACAAAAGCTTCTCTGAGTTTCTTTTAGAGCTACAGAGCTGTTTGGTCTTAAAGACATTGCACATGTGGAACTACTCTTACACTCACCACTAAACAGTACATTAAGTTATTTATTTTTCATTATTTTAATTTCACATACTGTAGATTAATTCTACATTCCACATCCCTCTGGCATCAAAATTTAGTTTAACCTTTCTTTTTCCCCAATTGCAGGTTGGAAAATGAGTGGTATTTGTTGATTGTTGGGGTAAAACCAAACACTGATTTACAATGAAGATACACGTTTACCAATAAAGGTGGTAAAGTACTATTTATGGGATAAATCTGATGAAATGCTGTAACGTTGAATGGAATACCCACATAGACTGAGAGAACAGACTCCAACACTTGTGTAAATTTAAGTGCTTTATTTACAGTGAATTAATGTTCATCCATGTCCACCAGGGAGGACCAACCTGGGAATGAGCAGAGGAGTTAGGATGATGGAGATCATAGAAGATAGAGAGATACTTTATTAACCCCAGGGTGAAAATTGAGGCATCCAGTAGCATGTTCTAATTATACAGAAAAAAACACATGAAATAATCAAATAAAGAAGCGGAATACACAAATTTGGAAAAAGACAATATGCACATGCACGAGGTGGTAGGAAGTACTACATTCAATATTAAACTATATATTTGTATACATACATATACACAC
>NC_056517.1:38003274-38015889 GCF_014905685.2 Nematolebias whitei
GGGAGGAGTTGAACAGTCTGATGGCTTGAGGGACAAAGGACTTCCTGAATCTGTCTGTGGAGCAGGGCTGGGACAGCAGTCTACCGCTGAAGGAGCTCCTCTGCTTCGTGATGGCACCGTGCAGAGTATAAGTAGTGGTAGTTTCTGTCTTACAGGTAGTGGAAGGAGTTGGAGCATAGAGAGGGGAGCAGAGGGTTCCACTGGTTCCAGTACAAAGAAGAAGAGTGAAGGTGAAATGAGGCAGTGGTTGGCAAGTGGTAGGAGGGCGATTGAACAGCTGAGCTAAGTCACAAAAAGTCTCAAGGATTCACAGGAGGGTCCAGGAACAGATGGATCAGGAAGTGGGTACTGAAATATGAAGAGAACGTTAGGTAAGTACTTTCTGTTGGATAAATCAATATCCGTTCATCATCTACTTGCTCAAATAAGCCACTCCGAAGACACGAGAAAAATTTTAACCGGTTTCTACTTGCAAGGGTAGATGGTCACAAAAAGGTTTTCACGGATGTACAGAGATACATGCTTAGAGCCTCGTCAGTGAGAATCAGTGACGCAGGAAGTGTTTTACAACACACGCTTATCAGACAGAGACAGGCCAAGACGACCTCGGATTCACAACTTAGACTTGGAGCCATCCTTGGAGTCATCAAGTGTGCCTGCAGACTCCTCTCTGAGAGGAAAAACAACTCTCCGACTCACACACATTAGTTTAATATAAGTTAGTGACAATAATCTATAAACCTTTACCTAAATTCCTTTGACACTTTCTTATTTCTAGTAGTACACAAAGTGGCTGAAAGCTAAAATACCGGCAGGCCTGTAATGCTCCAGCAGGGAAGAGGGCTCCTCTACAGTCTTTTACGCTCCTGGAGCTTGTCAGGGAAATGATCTGCAGCTGTAGATTGTTGGCATCATCTTGGAACTCAGGAAGCTGCAGAATTAAACTGAAGCTTCTACAAATGCAGTCAGGCTAAAGGGTAAACAGATAGTTTCTTTACTTTAGCTATTACTCTTTATGCATAGTAATCATGTTGAATGTTCAGGTTGCGGTTGGTGAGAAATCTTCATCTTACCAAGTCAGAATCAAGACTGTTGCAATCATGTTCTTGTTGAGCTCCTATCTATTTTCTATGGTGGCCATGAGGTGTAAATGAACAACAATCGACAAAACGGAATTGCATTTCAAATAACTAAATTAAAGTAGAAAAAACACAATCAAAACAACAAAAACATAACCTTTGAAAAAATGGAATTTGAAAAAAAAAATGGAATTACATTAAGAAAAAGCGGAAATGGCCAAAGCGGAAGCGGACGTGGCCATAGCAAAAGTGGTCAGAATCACATTTGAAAAAACAGAATTACATTTGAAACAAATGGAAATACATTAAGCTGAAGTGGAAGTGGCCAAAGCGGAAGTGGCTGGAATCACATTTGTTAGAACAGATTTACATTTGAAAAAATAGAATTACATTAAATCAAAGTGGAAGTGGCCAAAGCAGAAGTAGCCAGAATAACATTTGAAAAAACAGAATAAAAAAACTGAATTACATTAATTCAGTTTTTTCAAATGTAATTCCATTTTTCAAATGTGATTCTGGCTACTTCTGCTTTGGCCACTTCCATTTTGATTTAATGTAATTCCATTTGTTTCAAATGTAATTCAGTTTTTTCAAACATTATTCATTTACACCTCAAGGCCACCATAACACACCCACCTCCACCACCACCCCCGTTGTTTTCACTTGGAATGTGTAAAATCAAACTTCCCATTAAAATGGAATGCACCATAAATTATCATTTTATGTGACCATCCTTGTAAATGATTCAACACCAACCTTGTCATTTATAATAAATTAGGTAGTATAACAGTTCCATCATTCTCCTCTTTTTACTTTGAATGAAAAATATTTGGCACACGTCGACATCTGTACAAGTTGTGTCTTCTAATCCGATTAAGGAACAAGAAGCTACTCGTTGCAGTTGGGTCAAATCTTTTCAGAAATGAGTTTTCTTCCTCCTTTTAAATGTTTATGTAGAAAAGTGTTTGTGCAAGAGGTTGTTTCACTCCGTGTAGTTTCAAGATATAACTTTTGAGCTGGAAAATTAAATCTGTTTTATTTTTATTTGTGTGTGTGTGTGTGTGTGTGTGCACATGGGGAAAAAGATCCTGCCAATCAAAGAAAGGTGAAGACTTGTTTTAAACTACTTTAGGTTAAAGTTAAGCAAGTTAAACTTCACTTTTAGTTATTGGTAAATTAAATTTGCTGGAAATTATTTCCTGTCTTGATGGATGCACAACTCTGTATGTGCATGTGTGTGTTTGTTGCCACCGTTCCTCATTAAAGGCGAACTGAGGCACAGTTTGGCCAGTCACAGGGTGGTAGTTGATGTGTGGAGCTTTGTGAGATGAACATTTTTAAATCCTCAGAGTTAACGAACGACAAATCATGCAACTCACACAAACAGACCCCACACGAGGCATAAATCAAAACCTAAGGGCCTGCCGCTGCCCGCCGCCTCACTGCAGTGACATTATCATGCCACCTTTCCCTTCCTCTGTTTTTCTTTCTCTGTGCTTCTTTCAATCATTGTCAATCCCTCTCTACTTTGAACAGCCACGACACTGTCAGGGCACATATCTCATCGCCCGTCTCCACGGTTCAATCCTGCATTAACTGCAATTAAAAAGATCCCAGCACCCCCCCCCCCCCACACACACACACACACACACCCTGTCTGGCTGTCTCTCGTCCTCTCAATCCGTTTCAAGCCTTCACTGAACAACAGATGGTCAACTCATCACACCCACTGAAAGTGGGATAGAGAGATTGAGAGAAAGCTGATGGGGGAGGAAGGATGGAAAGTGGAGCAACCAGCTGAACGTGTATCTACGAGAGACAGAAAAAGATGAGAAGAGAGTAACATGCCAGTGTCTTTAGAGGCTGCATGTATAAATACATTAAAAATACATAAAATAAACAATTTGTTGGCCTGTTGATGATTGAATCATCTCTCGTAAACACCCTGGACATGCAAGAGATCCTCCAGAAACGTAACGCACAGACTTTGCTCATATATTACCCTTATGGCACTATGTTGGATAACTATTTAAGCATCATTTACATATGAATTACTAACAAGGGATTTAGAAGAGGGAGCTGAGGGAAACACTGAGAAAACAGCTGAACGAGGCACAGCGGCCGGGTGAAGTACAGCTCGGTGTAGCACGAGATAGAGGTGACGCAAGGTGAATTACAGCTGAACCGATGGGGGAATCCAGGCCAAGCTTCTGTCGCTCTTAATTTTGTTGCCTAGCAGGATTTTTGACCTTACACCCTATACCTCCCTTCCTACCTTCTTCTCGCCACCCTATTTCCCTTTAAATTGGTATTCACGGTCTATTGTGGTTACTACATGATTGAGCCACTACTCTGGCACGGGGATGAGAGGGGAGGGATGAAAGAGGCACGAGGGAGAAATATAGTTTGGGAAGGAGAAGAGTGGTAGCCTATTATTACACCAAAGCATAATATCAATAGCATTTTGCCATTAAAGGGACAAATTTGATCTCATTGACTGCCTTGGTGGGTTCAAAATATTGTGATTGGGGGATTTTATAGAAGAACGGCAACCAGTATCAAGATATTTTAAAGGTTTGGATGCTAGAGGAAGGAGTCGTGGTTTTTGTCAAGGCTGCCACGATCAAAGCACTAGAAGCTAAGCTTAATGCTCATGGGTGACACCCCCCCACCCCCCCCACCCAAGCACCTCTATCTCTGCTAGTCGTGCACCTCATTATAAAAGAGGTATTACTCTGAATGAAAAGAGCACACGTGGACCTGAAACTACCACCTCAGCAATAAGTCTGCAACTCTAAATAAGTAGTGAGAAATAAGATATATGGCAGCTTTTTAAATAAAGGAGGGGTGTTTAACAAAGTTTTAAATATTGTATGAATTGTTTCTTAGTTGTTTTTTCTTTCGTCTGTTTGTCTTTCAGCTGCTCCCTTCGTCAGGGGTCGCCACAGCGAACTATCTCGCACGAACACTTGGTGTGATGTTATTTCACTAGATTGTAAAATGGGAAGTTTATTGTGGTAGGAAATTATATGAGCACTGGCGGCTTTTATTTTGAAACTGCAACAGATCCACTGCAAAACAGCGGGTATCTTCCAGTTTTGAAATTATGATTTTATTTGCATTTAATGTGTTCTTATGACTGTAGTTGTGAATTATCATTTTTATCATTGAGCATATTAAGCTCATAGGTTGTTATTTTGGGTTTCAGTTTGGTGTTTAAACAGATAAGTTGAATGGATCAAACCATTATGGTGGTTAAATTGGTTTTTCCCGCTCTTTTGGATTCTATGGGAGAAGGAGATACCACAGGCCTCTGTGTGGAGCAGAGAGCTGCCATCTAGGGTGCCCAGGGGAGCAGATGGTGGGGGTTAAGGGCCTTGCTCAAGGACCCAAATGAGGGTGAAGGCAGGTGTGGGTGTTTCACCTATCCCACCCACATTTTGATGTTTTTGGTACGGGGAGTTGAACCTGTGACCTTCCGATCACACCCTCTCCAACCTCTGTGCCACCACTCCGAAATTGTTTCTTTGTTTAATTAGGCCCAAAAAGCATAAGCTTGACGAGGTTTTAATAGTCTGCTCTAAGAGTAATACAGAAGGAAATGTGATTTGTTTTGTCTGTGTGTGTATTTTTCAGCTGGTTTATTGTGTAAAAGTGTGTCTGCGTGGAACTTTTTGGACAGGCGGGTAATTTATTTAGCTTTTTATTGCCATGAACACTGTTTGACTAATTTGTCTGCAGCTGAAGCGTGATGTTTGGTAATGAAGGCGCACGGCTGAGATGGTTCTTATTTTATTTCGTCTACAGCAAACTGTCCTGAAACAGAAAATTTAGACAAGATCGTGTTAAGAAGAATATTACAGTATGTTTTCTGGATACAGCAATAACCAAGTTTTTTCTTTATTTTTTTTTAGCCTGTGTGGAATATTTATAACTTGTCTATGTCTATAGGTGTGACTGCTGATTCAACAATCAAACTATTGTTTTCCTCTTTATTATTTATGTTTTGCAATCTAATGACTTCACTTTGTTATTTTAGCCATTAATATATCAACGCATTTAGCTCGTGAGTCTAAGTCTATAGCAGCATAACTAAGAGATAGCTCATGAAACCAAGTCCAACCCTAACTATAGGATTTATCAAAAAGGAAAGTCTTAAAACTGGACAATGTGTCAGCCTCACGGACAGAAACTGGAAGTTGGTTCCACAAGAGAGGAGCCTGATAACTGAAAGATCTTCCTCCCATTCTGCTTCTAGAAACTCTAGGAACCACAAGTAAACCTGCAGCCTGAGAGTGAAGTGCTCTGTTAGAAAAATATTAAACAATAGCATATCTAATATGATGGAGCTAGGTTGTTGAGAGCTTTGTAGGTTAGAAGTAAGATTTTGAATCCTTTTCTGATTTTGACAGGGACCCAATGGAGAGAAGCTAAAACTATAGAGATATGATCTCTCCTATTAACTCTCATTAGAACTCTGGCAGCAGCATTTTGGACCAACTGAAGACGTTTTAAGAAGTTTTTGAACACTCAGATAATAAACCATTGCAATAGTCTAGTCTAGAAGTGATAAATGTATGGACCAATTTTTCTGCATTATCTTTGAATAAGCCGTTTCTAATCTTAATGATATTATGCAGGTGGAAGAACTTCGTCCCTGGTAACTGTTTAAATACAAAGTATGTGAATTAAAAGACATATCCTCATCAAACACCAAGTTTCTTTACGTTAGAACTAGAGGTCAGATTCATGCCAACCAGAGTAAGTGAAATACTGAAAATTTGATTCCTAAGACGCTCGGGTCCAAATCCTAAAACCTCAGTCTTGTCTGAGTTTAAAAGCAGAAAATTTAGGGTCATCCACGTTTTTATGTCTTTAAGACATGCTTGTAGTCTAAGTAGCTGGTTGGATTCATTGGGTTTAATGGACAAGTATAACTGTGTATCATCAGCATAACAATAAAAATGTATACCATGCTGTTTAATAACGTTACCTAATGGAAACATATGTAAGGTAAATAGTATTGGTCCAAGCACTGAACCCTGAGGAACTCCATGGTAAATTTGGTGTATGAAAAAAAATCATAATTTACATTTACAAACTGAAATCAATCAATAAATGTGATTTAAGTCATTTTAGAGCTGTTCCTGTAATCATGGAATCAATTATACATGCTGGTTGAACTTTTCACAAATTGAATGAAACCTTTTGTATTTGTATCAGCACTTTGATTTGAATAGTTAAAGAACAACAAATTAGACACTAGTCAGACTGAATTTAGATCTGAATGGGCATTCCTTCACAGTTGGGAAAACAAAATGCACAAAACAAAAGTAAACTGATCACAAAAGAAAAGTAGAGGCACATGTACTGAAGACTGAAGTGCTTCTATAGGAAAACATTACAGACTATAGGGGTTAACATCAGCAGATAACTGATCAGCAGAAATTGGCATATTGCTAATGTCACTTTTTAAGCCATTGCTGCGGCATGTATTAAGAAAAATCTATAAAAGCTAATTTAGGCAGGGTGAGACTGGTTGTTGACAGAGCTCTGCCTTCAGTGATGTGTAAGAAATTAGGATTTTTATTTTTCTGTGTTTTATAAACTCAAATATTTCACATACCTCAGCTACTTGTGGGCGTGTCTGTTTCCGTCATGTCCTCCAAAAGTCTGTGGTGTTTCTTTCTTCTTTTTTAATCCATTCTCCGTGATTGACAGTTGGAAGTGAAAAAGGCCAGTTTTAATTTGCTGCATGGATACCCTCCTAAACTCTCTCGGGGACTCTTTGCTTACCACCTCTGCTGCTAAATCAACACACCACATGTACACAGACATGTGCACCCTCACTGTATACATCCTACAAGCACAGTTGTTTCACACTTGAGTTCAGGCTCATGCACATATGTGAGTTGGCAAATGAACAGATGGACGTGTTCTCATAAATACTGAGGAGATTCCAGAGGTACCGTGTTGAGATGAAATGAGTCACATGGATCTAAAATCTACAGAAAGAACCAAAATTAGCATTGAACGAAAATATATTGGCATGAACATTATAAAAACAAAAACATAAAAATTGGGAGCAGATATCAGAACAAAACACAGCAATGGATGAAATGTTTTGACAACTAGTTTTCAATGTCACAACTTTAACACAGTTTCTACCTTTATGCAGATATTTTACAACAAGCATGTTAAGCTAAACTTAACACGTACCTACAGATCAATAGAAAGCTAACATATAATTGAAGTAAAGCACATTTTACAATCATGTGTAAAACAGGCTGGTTGCAGTGGACACATTATCAGCTTTACTTTTTTGTTCAAAACTAAATACAACTTTGATAAAATCCTGTCAGTTAGTAGTTGCAGTTTGGAACAACTGACAACAGCGGACAACTGGATCACCTTACAACACACTGAAACTCACAACTTTGACAAAGCTCACTACTTTTTGTAGGGATTGGTCTGTTTCATGGGTTTAGCCCCATCTTGTGTTGTGTTTTTTGTCTTATGTCCTTCTTCTCAGTTTCTGTTTTTCTATAGGGTTTGTGTTTTCCTTGTGTATGCTTCCATCTAGTGTTATGTGTCTTTTCCTGCACTCCCTGGCTTCCTGGTTTGTCATTTTCCCTGATGTGGTTCAGCTGTGTGTCCTCACAGGTGTTTTGTCTCGTTTGTCACTGTATGTGTCTGTGTCTGTGTCTCTGTGTTAGTCCTTCGTCCTAGCATTGCTTCCTGTCACCTTGGTCCTCTGCGTTTCCCACGGATTATGTAAGTTTGCTGCCCCGTCAGCTGTTGTTTTGTTATTAATACATTATTTTATTCATCTCCTGAGTCCTGGATTGTCTGCCTGCACCCCTGGGTTTACCCCACACCAACCACCATTAGGACACTTCTAAGCACAAGCTCTAATCTAACGGATTACATTTGACTGCAGTTTATGTTGATTATTCTTGAATGCACATTGTTGCGTTTATTTGTTTTACAAACACGTTTCTTACTTTTTCCACACATACTTATTGAGCATACACATATAAATTTAATCCTTTTTATTATTTAGTTTTTTTTTGTGTAGTTTTGTACAATGTATTCATGTACTCATTTTTTGCAGGAATTTCTTGATCAAGTCATGTTTGTAATGAGAGTTGGTTCTCAACCATTTCACCATAAAGGTCAAACAAGCTGTACGCCAATGTTCCCCATCATTGAGGGATTTGAATAGTGAATGCTTGCAGATTTCGAGATGAGTTTTTTTTTTTTTTTCCTAGTTTTTCTGGATTGAAATTGAACAAATAATTCAAGTAAACCTTAATGTTTTGAGGCAAGGTATTCAAATAGGTAGGACTTACATTGGTTATAAGAAAAGAGGTGGTTTATTTTATTTTTCTGTTTGTTCAAGGCAGTGAAGAATGATGGACCCTGGTGAGTGGAGAGAGCAATTTTATCCAACACCAAGTGCAATGGTGGAGCCAAAGGGTGGCCAATGGTGGCCTTGGCCACCACAGATTAATCTTCGGTCCCCCAACCATCCACCCCAATCATTTGAGGAAACTATGCTTTTAAGTAATGTAAAAATTTTGGGATTTCTGCTTGGTCACCCATTGCTTATTTTCATGTTATCCAGCTCACAAGATGGATGGACATAAATGGCAGGTGCCATCTTGGATTTTAACTTGGCAACCAATTTTTTGAAAGTGGCCTTTCTTACACCTAGATGCAGCCACCCACCAAAATGGAAGTCACAATGTTTGTTTTTTTCCCAAGTTATCCAGCTCACACGTTTAACTCATATGCATATATGGTGACAGCCATCTTGGCTTTTGATTTGGCAACAATATTTTTGAAAGGAACATTTTTTATGGCTATATGAAGCCACAGATCAAAATGGAAGTTTGTACCTCACTAATTTTTCAAGTTATCATGATCATAACATTCATGGACTGATGGATGGATGTTATTTTCATTTCCCCCGCTACACTTTGTGACTGGAACAGATAAAACAAACCAAAAAAAAAATGGTTTACACAATATTTTTCACTCTAGTTGGATTTTAATAAAATTGTTTAGGAATTCAGGCAGCACGGTGGCGCAACTGGTAAAGCTGCTGCCTCTCAGCGAGCAGGTCCATGGTTCAAATCCTGGTTCGGAGGCCTTTATGGGTGGAGTTTGCATGTTCTCTCCGTGCATGTGTGGGTTTTATCCGAGTTCTCCGGTTTCCTCCCACAGACCAAAAACATGCATGTTAGCCTGATTGGTAACTCTAAATTGTCCCATGGTGTGAGTGAGAGAGTGAATGGTTGTTTGTCTCGATGTGTCCCTGTGATGGACTTGTAACCTGTCCAGGGTGTACCCCACCACTCGCACAGTGATTGCTGGACATGGGCACCGACGACTCCCGTGACCCAAAATGGAATAAGCCGGTAAAGAAAATGGATGGATGGATGAAAAAGTGGCAGGTGATTCCTATTCCTCCAAAGAATCCCAAGTCTTTAACTACATTCCTGTGGTAATCAACTTATTTCTCTCCATGTATTGTGACCAGTTACACTCCAACAAACCACATTAGCTACAACTGATAAAGCATCATCATGTGTGAGAGGCTGCAGTGGCACTTTAATGTATGGGGGGTGATCAAATCCACTTTACATGGGACCTGTTTGAGTTCATCACCAAGTAGAGCTCCTTTGTTGTTCACTGAAGGCTCATTCAGCTGCTCTCTCATCCCCCTTCGTGATACTTTCCCCTCATAATTACATTCTCATCCCTCCTTTCTCCATATTCATTTGACTTTCTCTCAATCCCTTCTCCACGTTTTGCTCTTCCTCCCAAAGGGGCTTTGGGTGGTACAGCATTTGAAAGCAGTGCACCGTCAGCAATATGGTTGTTACACTGGCGCCCATTTAAAATGGAAACTGCTACACTCTTGGTATGTAGCAACGATGAGCATAAGACATAAGGAATGTTGGTTTGCACTTAGGTTTCATGAGAGAATGATGCAACGGAATTTCAAAGTGGCTAACGCTATTTTAATTATTCATACATCAGCAAACCTATACAGACGGAAAACAGTTTACATGCACTATACGCAATTAGGGGAGTAGTCTTATTTAAAACATTGTTGCACCATTTGTTGTGCACATTACTCATCCTGTCACTTTCACTTTTGGATTTAAGAAAAAGAAAGTGTTCAAGGTATAAAAACCTGAAAACCAGTAGGTTTTGTGTTCTTAGCTGCTTCATACATTATCCCTCTGTATGTATACAAGCTCTTAGCATATGTTCCCTTACTTTAATTATACATGTGTACCTTTGTGCAAAGTGTGATGATTGCAGGAGTGTAAAAGAAAACATCTGAAGGCTGGAAGAAAATAAGACAAGTGGTACACACACACACACTCGCATGCACAAAGCTCTTTGAGACCAGCGGAGGCAAAGTGAAAGGGGTAATTGCAGCCAGCCCTTAATTGGTTCAGAGACGAGAACAGATGCGATGACTGAAAACTCAGAGATGGAGAAATCCACGCTGAAGATGAAAGAAAAATAAATTAAGATGTAGACACAGATGAACAGATTCAGACGGAGATATTTGGTTTAGACAGAAAGAAAGGCCCAAAGATTGTGAGATGGTAGAAATGAATGTGCAAGGAGGTTATGAGTCTTCAGAGGGTAATCCCAGATGGCTGTCATTGTTGAAAGTGAGACTGCCTCACTCTGTTTTCTCCCTCTAGTTCTGTGTAAATGTACTTCAATGTCTGACTTTTTATTTTGGTTTGTAATTTTCTCTCAAACACTGTTTTTAGTCTTCCCCTTGTAGTGATCTAATACTGACAAACACTTACAGTTGCAGGTGTGTACCCTGTTTCTACCAGCGCTGCTGCTTCATTACCTCGAACCTCTGGGGATTCTTAGTATCCATTTGCAGAGGGCTTGCATCATGCCCCGCTTCTTCCAACCTAAAGTCTTTTCAGCACCATATTCACAGCCGTAGCAAAACCTTGATGAGTATTTCTTGGACTTAAAGGTGCTTAAGCATTGGGAGGAAGACTGTTACTAATTGGTACAGTTAAAGCTTTGAGGACTTGCTGGGAAACTAAACAGAGTGTTGCAATTCCTTAGCAATTTTTTTTTTCCACAATATTGGTTCATGGGCAGGCGCTCCATGGCTCAAGGAGGTTTACTGTTAAGGTAATTAAGACAATGAAATTCAGTTTTGTATCTCAAAAGAGAACCTGCGAACACAGAGTTAAAATAAATCAACTTACTACACAATTAAAACAGCAGTAAAAATAAATTAATAAATGGGCATTGAAATGCAGTTAGAGTAAAAGCAGTAGGGTAATTTGTAATGTTTGTCTTAGCACCAACAACTTACACCATTTTATGGTTAAATTGATGTTTTAAACTTCTTTAATGTAACCGTGTTTGTTTGTTTACTACAAATTACGCAATTTTTAAATCACTACAAGACTGTCGGATTTTGTGAAATTATGTTAACAACAGTGTTTTTTTATTATAACATTCCCCACTATTAGGATATATTTTAAAACTTAAACATACAAACAAAAGCTACACTAGGTTAAATGCTCAAAAAGTAAGTTTTATTTGAATTAAACAAATGATACCAATAACGTGTCAATGCAAACACAAGTTGTATAAACATACAAAATTACAAGTTTAGTTTTTCTTAGTTCATATCTTAGATCTTGTTACTGTTTTTCTTTCAAACGCATTTTAATACTTTTGTTGGATGTAACTGGGACCGTGTGTACACAGTTTGGTTCCACCGCATGTACCACATGTGGTGCGAATGACAAATAAAGAAACGTGAATCCTTGGGTTCTGTGTGTCTGTATCAGTGGGTGTAGGCGCAATGAAGTTGCAATGAATGAAAGAGACAAAAACTATTTATGGTAATTTAGCTACAAAACAGGTGAGCACACAAATAGTTTTCTCACCATTTAGTGAAGCAAAGAATATAAGATCACTTAAAGAAACTGGACACAATTTAAACTTTTTTTTTTTTTGGTTATCTACCTGGATTATTGAGTTTACAACTGTTTTTCTGAACCACTTTGGCCTTGGTTGTCCTTTGACTGTTTCTGTGCATAGCAAGTCGGCCATCTGGCCTAAAACATTTGATTGTTGCACATGATGACTGATTGTTTTGGATGGGTGTGTTTTGCATGTGTTAAACCTGATTTGAGATTTCATCAAGAGGTTGGCTTGAAACACAGCAGTGAAGGCTACCTATGGGACAGATCTGGTTGGCAGGCCTTAGACTGAGGAAGTCCTCTGGATGTGGGACGGAACGTTTCTCACTTGAAGAAACTGGTCAAGATGACACAATTTAACCATTTTTATTATTATAATAAGAATGGGTTAATGTATATGTTAGCCTTAGAGATGCAGAATAATATCGGCATGGTATCTGTATCGGCTGATATTAGCGACAATGTTAAATATCGGAAATCGGCCATTCCGTCAAAATAACTCGCTGATATAAAAGTCTCACTCTGTGTGTGTGTGTATGTGT
>NC_056517.1:38025889-38083078 GCF_014905685.2 Nematolebias whitei
TGCTGGACATGGGCACCAGTGACCTGAAAAGGAAGAAGCGGGTAAAGATGATGGATGGATCAGGAAGAGTTAATATAAAATTCCTTTTATACAAATTGTCTGTGCAGGATTTTCACCTTAAGTCAATTCAGAAATTTTATCATTAATCAAGTCTGAGTATTAAAATGAAATCCATGCTAAAATACGCTTTAATTTTTTTTTCACGAATCAACTGGCAGCATGACGACATAGCAGCCATTCCCTGGTTTAGACCCGGGATGACACATTTGCATGGGTTTTCCTTGGGTACTCCCCCCACTGTCCAAAAACATGGATGTTAGGCTGCCTCCAAGTCCAGGCCGTTCACGCAAAAGAGATCCGTGATCTCAATGGCATTGTCTTGGTTGAATAAAGGTTAAAAATAAAAAATGGATAAATAATGAGGTAGTCCTATTAGTAAATGTTAAAACCACTTTTAATCAAGTAGGCCAGCATGAAAGTAAGTCCATCTGTTATTCCTGATGCTGAAAGGCAAAGTATAGCATTTTAGTTTATGTCCTTGTGTATGATTGTGTTACTAAAATATGTCATAAACTACTGGAGAAATGTTATTAGAACTATCAGCGTTCACCTACTTGACATTAGCCATCACACAACACAAGTACAGTATATTAAGTATAAGTGCTATCTGTTGTCATCTTTGTATGTTTCCATACGATGACGAAATTAGTTGTTTGCATTTAACCCATCACACCTGAGAGACACACAGGTGGAGCAGTGGACAGCTGTGTAAGGGCCCGGGAGCAATTAGTGATTAGGGTGTCTTGCCCAGAGACACCACGACATGTGGGAATGATTGGGAGTTGAACCGTGACTCTCTGATCCCAGGTCAGCTGCCCTACCTCTACCCCATCTCAGCCCCTAAATCAGAGATAACTCATGTAGTTTTACTTTGCTCAGACTTGATGTGGTAGAAGATGAGTCATTTGCAACATGCACTCCAAGTGCGGCTTACCACACAAGATTCTACATACGATTTTTTTTTTAAGGTTTGATCAAAATGGCTTCAGCTGTCTTTGCTCAACGGAAGAGGTTTTTCCTCCTGTTTCTCTTGACACGACCGGAGGGCGGAAAGAAATCTGCCATTGTAGCAAACACAACGTGACTGGTACGTCAAAGTGCATGTGCAATTTTTGTTTAGTGTAGCGAGGACAAGGACAGAAGGTGCAGAAGGTTATCATGCAGCTCATTAACTTTATTTTCAGATATCTTCAAAATTGCTCGTGAATCCAGGCGTGGCTGTATGAGCAAGTGAACATGCGGATAGAGGGCTGCACTACTGGTTTTGATGGGTGCATGAACCTGGTTCTAGATGATGCTGAAGAAATCCACATGAAGACTAAGAGCCGAGAACCATTCCATGCAAAGTGTATCCAACTAGTGGAAATGTTGAAAAATCAAAGCAGACATGTTCCTGTTTTTAGGTGTTTTAGTATTTTATCTCATCTTAAATGGCACCTTGAATTGATTTTGTTTCATAACACTACTTTTTTTTTTAACTTTATTTACATTCTATTGTTTTTTATTGTTGTGTACCTTCTCTGTGTTTTTTCTAAATCAGCTCTCCCGCGAATGAGTCCTCGTGACTCAATGAAACTAACCCGTATAAATAAAGGTTGCATGAATAAGATGTAAAGAAGACCTTTGGTATGATATTTAGCAGGTGATATGCATCCCATAAAGAACGCCATGATTTTAGTTGTTTGTTGTTTTCAACATGAAGTTTGATCTCACTTGTAAACGTCTGAATGTTACAGACAAGGAGACTTCAGCATGACCTTATTGTTTCCACACTTTCACAGCTACCAAGCAGCACGTCTTCTCTGAATAAATTTATGAAATACGTTTAGGCAAATTATGCAGGAAGTACGGCACACATGCGTGTGCATGAGAAAACATTTGTCCCATACCCCCATTGCATGTACAAAAAGTGCATGGTTATGGGATTATAAGTGAAAGGAAGGATCAACGTGCTTTGATGTTGGGTGTGAAAAATCTTAAGACTAGTCGTGCACGAATCACTGAGCCTCGGAAAATCGGTCTGTCAGCCTTGTGCGACATTCCTTTAGACAAATTATTTAAATTACTTGGAGTGCCTTACCCGAAGCCCACTTGGAGGATGAGTTGATTTTGCCGATAGACAGATTTATCGAAGACAATAAAAGTGTCCTTGCTTTGCCACTTCACAAGGTTTAATCTGAAGGCTTACATGCAAATGAAAGTTAAATTCAGGAGATGGAAACTGCACAAACAAACCGTGCACGTAGAATCTGCTGGTGCTTGTGTCAAAGTGTGTATATTAAAGGATGCGGATCAGAGAAAATCAGCTTCATTTGTTTGGATTGTTCAGATATACTTCTATATTTTACTTCCCAAAGTGATATAAAAGCACACATGTGCACACCACACTTACGTTCTTATTTACAGCGATTATAACTTCATGTGGCTGCACATGTTTGCTTGTTTATTTCCAGATGAAAGCAGCTGTGCTTTTCCTCCGGTGCTGAATATTCCCAACATTATCAAAAATGTGGTAAACATCAAATATTCACCCTTCATCTGTTCCTGCACTTCATCTTGATATCTGTAGTCAGCCAATTCTGAAGGCAACCTGAAATCTAAGGCAATGATGTCACACAAATATGATATTGTTAGACACGGAAAGTGTTTTAGCAATGTCTTGCTTAAATAAGCAAAGCCTTCTCAGGGTTATATACAACGTACAAGTGTATGTGTTGCCCCAAAACTTGTGTAAAATGATTTAGATGTAACAATTCTTCAGCTAAACATAAATACCTCCACACATAAAGGACTATGACTACCTATTATTGCTTGTCTCGCTGACTTGTATCAGTTTTTTCATTGTGTTGCAGATAAATGTGGTTTGATCATTTATCCTATTTGAATTCCATCTTAAGATCCTTTTTTATTTGACATAGCAGATATTTGTTTTCCTTCATTATAAAATAAATAACTTCATTTTCTTCTCATCTCAACACTATTGTTATCCACCGTACAACAAAAGTGAGTACAAGTGACAATACTTTCTGAAGTAAAATACAATTGTTCGTGGAGATCACGGCATACAGTAGTGCCTCGTATACTGCGGGGGTTTGGTTCCGAACCCGCCCACAGTAAGTGAAATTATGCAAAGTAGCAATGTTATATTTATTTTAGTATTTATGTATATTTTTAGGATGTAGAAACCTTTCCCACACTCTTGCAATGTTCTAAACTCTTAAAACTACGTCATGTTAACAACATATGTACAGTTCTGTACATGTAGCTACTAAATTTTACTTACTAGCTCTGCATAACAGCAGCGGTTTGATTCTGGTCCGACTTGAGAGATGAAAAAAGTCTCGGTGGGCTCCGGAAACGGACCCACGCCGGCGCGTCCATGCTTCGAAATCCTCGTGGGCTAGCTGGGATCTCTCAGGTTCACCGCTGAGTCCGGGGGTCTGGTTCTAGTCCGGTTCAGTGCAGCCTTTGAGTGCCGAAGTGCATTTTGGGGGTGGTCAAACCTTCAGTTGGCCAGCACGGGACCGGAGGTGGTAGATTGGGTCCAAGTCTGGATGAAAAAAGTCTCAATGGGCTCCGGAAACAGCCCCGGACCTATGGCGGTGCATCCCTGCTCGGAAGTCCTCGTGGGCCAGCTACTAGCTCTCAAGATTCACTGTTGAGTCTGGAGGTCTGGTTCTGTTCTGGTTCTGGTCAGTTCGGTGGGTTCCTTGCAGCTCTCTGCATCCGCTGGGCGCATAAGTCATTGTAAAAAACGCCAAACATTTTCCAATCAGATCAAAACTTTCCCTTTAGTATTTCAGCAGAAGGAAATGTGGCTTATGGGCCCTGTTGGCTTCTGGGAAATGTAGTCGTTATGAGCGGGAATACAGTGTAGGCTTATTGAGAGAAAATACAAAATAGTGGCACCTGTGCAAAGTATTTTATTTTTTCGTTAACTTTTTACTGTACAGTACTGTATCCTGTACTGTCCCAATCACATGAGTACTACTATAGTTGACATTCATGAGTCCTGTACAATAAAAAAAAATGTTAATGTGCGTTGACAAACCGCAAAAGTCGAACCGTGAAGTAGCGAGGGATTACGTACTTGAGAAATTGAGTATTTGTCTTCAAAAGTTTAGCTTTGGAGAGTGAACAACAAGGCAGTTTAATTTAGTGTTAGGACAAGAGAGGGAAATAAAGTCTAAGATCTGCTGTGGCAGTTTATATGTGCTGAGGCAGGAGCTGCAATAAAGAAATCATTGCTCAGGAAAGAGGTGTCTCAGGGGGGATATTCACCTCAGGTGGCCCAAGAATTTACATTTGCAAAAACTGTGGGAAAGCTAAAAGAGACGTAGTGAAAGAAAAAGTTTGGAAAAAATGAGCCAGTTGTGACATTAATAACTTGTGAAGTCACTGCTTTGCAGGATATCTGATCATTAAGAAAAACACTGGTCTCATCTTAAAAGAAACTTTATATATGGCGCAGAAACAAAGGAGACTCTGAAGCATCGCGTTTAAAGCAGATCGGTGTCAGCCTCATGGATAGAAATTCAAAGTTGCTTCTAGAAGAGAGGAGACTGATAAGTGAATACTCTGCCTCCTATTCTACTTTTACTATAGGAACCACAAGAAAACATGCAGCGTTAGAGCGAAGTGCTCTGTTAGGAAAATATTGAACAAGATCTTTAATTTTAGAGGATCTATAAGTATAAAGGGAAGCAAACCGTGTAAAAATAACATCTTCCTAAATATGGTATGGTATGGTATAAAGTTTTATCATTTAAAAAAAATACAAAACAATTCCATAACAATATAAAAAAATACAAGAGATTTAAAATGAAAGGCAGCAGAAAGAAGAAAAAATCTTATTATATCTGCCCCTTTTTTTCAAACAATTATTTCAATCATAATAATTTTCAAGTAACAGAACAAAATGAATAACTCTTTCTAATTTTTCTAATTCTAATAAAAAACACACACTAAGCTACTTCATATATACTTTTTTAACAATTCAGCTTTGATCTTTTTCTTAAATGTACACATTGACTTGGCATTTTTCACATCACTCTCTAGACCATTCCACAATCCAACTCCTTGGATTGAGGTAGACCTTCCCTTCAGACTAGTTCTGAATTTTGGTTTGACAAATATTTCTATCCCCTTAAGATTGTAACAACTTTGTCTTTTAACAACATTTCTTTGGATATTTAACGGTAATGTGTTATTTTGAGCCCTATACATAACTGATAAAATACTATAATCTACCAAATCATGGAACTTCAATAACTTCAGTTGATAAAATAATGTGCTTGATGGGTGACAGTAATGCTTTCTGGTGATAATTCTTACAGCTCTTTTCTGTAAAATAAAAATAGGTTTTGTAAATGTTTTACACGCTTTCCCCCAAACATCAATGCAATAGATTAAATGTGGAACAATGATTGTGTTATACAACATGTACAGAGCTTTATCATTTAATAATTCCCTGACTTTGTATAGTACTGCAATAGATTTAGATATTTTTGTTCCTACAGAATTGATGTGATTTTTCCATGTTAGCTGTTCATCAATGATTACACCCAAAAATTTCATCTCATTAACTCTACAAATCTCAACACCCTCAATTCTAAATGGATCATCAACAGTTCTCTTTTTGTTACTAAATATCATGTATTTAGTTTTATCTAAATTTAATGATAATTTATTAAGTTTAAACCAAGTTTGTATTTTATCAAATTCTGTCTTCATCAATTCCAACATCCGTTTTACATCTTTACCCAAACAGAAAAATGTGGTGTCATCTGCAAAAATGACACATTTGAGGAGTCCTGATACATTCACTAAGTCATTCACATATAAAATAAATAACTTTGGTCCAAGTACAGAGCCTTGAGGAACTCCACAAGTGATATTGCACAGGTCAGATCTTACACCATTTATTTGTACAAACTGTTTCCTATCTTTTAAATAGCTAGATACCCAGTGTAATGCTGGTCCTCTTATATCATATTTATTCAATTTTTCAAGGAGAATAGTGTGATCAATAGTATCGAATGCTTTTTTTAAATCAACAAAAATACTAACACAATACTGTTTTTGATCGACAGCAGTAGTTATTTGTTCTATTATTTCCATGAGAGCCATTGATGTAGAGTTTTTTGCTCTAAACCCATACTGACTGCTACTTAGAATGTTTTGTTTAGTAATACATTTATCTAATCTGGTCACAAATAGTTTTTCTAGATTTTTTGAAAACTGTGGTAATAAGGATATTGGTCTATAATTATTGAACACACATTTATCACCATTTTTAAAGAGAGGAACTACCTTAGCTACTTTCATATTGTCTGGAAATATTCCTTTTGAAAATGATAAATTACAAATATATGTAAACGGCTCGATAACAGAACTCATGTCCTTTACAAACATCATATCCATGTCCATCCAATCTTTTGATCTCTTATCTGTAAGATTTTTTACAGATGTCATTCAAATATCATTCAAACTGGCATTTTGCCTCTATTTGGTGCAATTTGGCATTTCTGGTAATGCAAAGATCAGATTTTCTGCATGAATTTGGAACAAGACAAACACACTTTAACAAATCAAGATTTTTTTTTTTTTTTGTTATTTACACCTTGGTGTATGTTCTACGCACTGAGCTGCACGAGTCAAAAACAGGGTGAGACTGAAACACAGAAGTGGACTTGGCCTTGTGCAAACTCTGCCAGCCATCTCACATTTGTGCACACTGTGGCAATCTAACCCTTCATTTGCATCAATTGATTTCCTCCGCTCACTTTGGGCGCTGTCAGAGGATTAGATTTAGCTCCCATTACAAGAAGCCTCCAGTATTATTGCTCTTCCATTATCTCGTTGCCGTTTTTTCCCCCCTCAGTCACGTGTGTGTGTGTGGGGATGTCCACGAAAGAATCTCATATCCACTATTTGGTGCCGGACTGGGTCTTTAAATGATCAAAGTTGCTTTGATCAAACCATTTCTACAGATCAACAGTTTGCACTCTCAAATGCATGCTGTGGGCCCAAATCACACGTAAGCAGGTGTACTCATGCTCACAGCCACACACACAGAGTTGCCTGTAAAATACTCAGATTCCTTTTTCCTCATTTGGGCTCACAGTTACGTGTAAGTCCACAGGTTCAGACACATTACATTTAATGTTCCTTTCAAGAAGTCCACTGTTCATGGCACGACCTCGTCTCTATGTGTACTCTGCAGCCTCAGAAGTGAGAACCAACTTTCCTTTCTTTGCACACTCCTATCTTGGCTTCCACACTCCTTTCCTCATTACTTGCTCTCCTTCTGGACTGCCTGAGGTCTTTTTCCAACACTACACTTGTGTGTATGCATGTGAATGTGTGCATCTGTGCATATATGCAAGTTAGTCACAATGCCTATGTGCTGTTACACTACTGTGCTGCTTCATGAGGGCAAGTATATTTTTTATGCTGATGATAACATTATTTTACTATATGAATATTGCTGCTTTAATCCGTGTGCCTGAGTCAATTTGTGTGGGTAATCGTGCATATGATGAGGCACGTATGCATGCAGATGTTTATAATCACTGGCTTTTCATGGTAAAATAAAAGAGTTCAGCTCTAAAGATGGACACAGGAGATGTAATATACCACTTTGATCCAGAAAGATGTGAGGAGACATTCATAGTTTCAGGGCAAAGAGATCAATGCATCTGATTCACTTTGGTAACACAGGATGTGTAAAGATTTAGTACATGAAAGCCTCAGTCATGTTCAAATGCATGGTACATAGCAGAGGGACATGACGATAACTAAAATGTGAAAATATATTTCTTCAAAACACCTCTTTTGATCAAAGCTATCACCATATTTTTATTAACTGCAGCCAAAAACTAAAAGGCAATGCATTTTTTTTTTCTGCAAGGTTTGCAAACTAGCTCATAAACCACTGGATGGAAAAACAATGTAAGTGAGAAATAATCATTGTGTGTACATCTACAGCCAGCTGACATATTGAGACGATCCAAATCAGCAGCTTCAAATGTTGTCAGCCCATTAACTGGCCGTTATTGGTTGTTATCATCCCCATAGGTTGCGTTCAGACTGTCCCTTCTGGCCTCCTAGTAGGTTTATAGTACGCTATTGTCACTGATAATATTCAGCTTCGCCCACGTCTCAAACCGGAAGGTTTTATCTGTTAGCTTTATTTAACCCTTTTCCTAAACCTAACCTTACACCTGACCCAGAGCACTGACCCTAAACTTAACCCCCTGACCCTTGAGCCTTAACCTAACCTTGACCCTAAACCTAACCCCGATCCTATTATGTTGAAAACGGGTGGAAGTATATATTTTTTATTATGTTGACAACAGCAGCCATCTTGAATTGAGTTTAAATTTAAAGATAATCAGTTGCACACGTCACCCCAGTGATTATTTCTGAAACATTTGTTCAAATTAATTTAATACTGAACGATTCCATTGGTAAATGAAAAAGTTTAAACACAATTATCCAAACAATTAAGGACAATAAATGTATAAAAGCACATGCAACTTGTGAAATTCCCCACAGATTATGTGTGTTGACAGTTTGCAAATTTAACCCTGCAGGATTCCCTTTGTGTATGGGGAAGAGACATTTTTACCCCCCGAAAAAACAGAATTACACGGTGACCTGTGAACTGAGACAGAGTTAAAACAGAGGACACAGACAGAGAAGTGACCTCTTCCTGAGCTTATAATTCCCATTTTACTTCTTAAACCTCCAACGTATCGTCACTGACGTGCCAGAGAACACCTACACATGCTCATGGATACGGAAATGTTAGAAATGCATTTTTGGGTTATGGATATTCATTACTTTACATAGAAAAAAGAGAAAATCAAGATACCCATTGCCTTTTTGAGCACACTTTCAAGTTTCAGTGCTTTTTTTTTTAACTCTAACTTTAGAAGTGACGTGTCTTTTCTTATACGAGCCTCTACTTCAGAATGGGTGTCAAAAAGTTATGACAGAGCAATCTAATAATCCCAGGCCATTCGGTTAAAGCCTGTCTGACCGTGTTATGAACATGGTGGTCTTTCAGACTTGTAAGAAGAGAGAACAGACATTTTCCTTTATGTCAGCGTGCACTTCTAGCTCGAGTTTGTCTTATTAATGCAGCAGAGGGGTCCTTATTAATGCAAAGACTTTATTGATTGTAGCAGACCCCTCTGGCTGGAGAAGAATGGCCCTCACATATTATCACAGCTCCAAAATGGGTCCTTACATACCTGTGACATTTCCACCACAGACGGCTGTAGTGTCTACAGTGACACGATCCATCCCTCGCTCTTTCATTTTCACCTTCTTATCTTTTTTTTTTTTTTTACCATTCCATTCACTCACTTCTTTCTACTTCCACCCTTGCCCTTTTCTGAGTTTCTGCTCTCGGCTACTTCCTGTTATGAAACTCTCATGAATCTATTCTTCTGACGCTTGATTTTTTTTTCCCTTCCCATCTTATGCCACTTTTTGTATTTCATTCGTTAATATCAGTCAATCTCCAAAATATATGATTTTCTAGAAAATGCTCTATCTGCCTTTTTTTTTGTTTTTTACACGTCTCTGTTTTGATTCAGCTTTTTTTTAGTCTTCCTGAGCCTAAACTCTGCTGCTCTCCAGCTGTTTTCGTCCGTGGCTGCTCTCAGCCGTGACCCCAGCCTCTCATTTGGGTTCGTTTTATTTATCTCTTTCAGTTTCTCTATCGTCTGTCTTCCTCTAGCTCTCTGTCTTTGCATTTCCCTCAGCAGCTCTTCTTTGTTTAGCACCCAGCAGACAAGGCTGCTGACAAAGGTGAGTGGGAGCATATTTAAAATGTCACAGCCAAAGTGACAAAAGGTCATATGGAAAGTAAGAGACTCCCAGCACAGTTTGGTCTGACTGCTAAACAGGCATTCTAGACATTTTTTTGGTGTGTGTATGCATTTGTGAGTAAAGGGGAATTTATAGACTACCATAGTATGTGTGTCTGTATCTACGCACTTTGTTTTGTGTATCTTTGTGATTTTTATGACAAAGAAAAATGCCTGGCTTCACATATGCAAGTTGATTGCCGTCTCTGCATTCTTGCATGCAACAGAGGCAAACATTGGATGTTTTTGTTGTCATCTTTTATGCTTTTGGGATCATTAAACCTAAATGTTAGTGCATGCCTAAGGGGAGGCCTAAAGCTTCTGTCAGTCTGAATTTGCATCTGAAAGATACTTTCCAAGTCAGACACAGTGCACCAACAAGTGTGTAGACAATTGCATTAACCTGGAAGTTGTGAGCTCAGCTCCCAGGGGCTGAGGATGGCAGCAGTCTATAAGTTTTGGTCTTTGAATGCATGTACTGCTAGTTTCAAACCTATGTCCTGTTTTTATTTTCTACAGTCTGGTTGTTCTCCTTTTTTTTTTTGCCACTTATCCATGAATGGTCTACGTGAAAACACTGCACTATGAAAGATTACCACATGAGGTGATGATAACTCACTGTACTTATTTTTTTAATGACGACTCACTGCTTTATTTACCACTGAAAGATATACATGTTTATACTGTTGAGCTAAACCAGTTGCTAACTTTTTCCAGCTTTTACAGACCACTATCAACATCATCCAGTCAGATTTGCTCCGTCTCAAACTGGTGCAAAAAGCTGATAAAACCAAAGAGATGTTTACAAACAGGAAGTCAGTCCCAGCAGTCCTTCCTTCTATTGTATCATAGAATGGTGTCCCTGTTGAGTTTTTCAATTCTTATAAATACTTGGGTATTTTGGTCGATTTGCATCTCTCTTTTAAGATTCATGTTGAAAAATTGGCAAAGAAAGTTAAACTGGGTTTCTTTTTCAGAAACAGATCCTGTCTAACTCTGAACCCTGAGGAACACCTTATATCTGTGACTTTCCTTCCCTCCATTGATCACGGTGACATTATTTACATGAACGCTCCTACAAGAACCCTGCAGATGTTGGATGCTGCAGATGTTGGATGATGTCTATCATGGTGCACTAAGATTCAGAACTGGCTGTGATTATCATACCCACCACTGCACCCAGTATTCACTGGTTAACTGGTCACCATTAACTTCACAGACTCTCCCACTGGTACATTTTCATCTTTAAATCACTTCTTGGTCTGCTGCCTTCATACATCTCCTCCTACATGTCTCTGCGTGAGTGCAGCTACAGCGTGCGCTCTCAGGACATCATTACCTGCAGTGTTCCCTCAGTGAGGACTGAACTAGACAAAAGGACCTTCTCCTACTCCGCTCCTGTTTCCTGGAATATCTTGTAAAAACATCTGAAGCTCTCGACTTTGACCTCTCTACGTGGCTTTAAACAATAAGTTCATGGCAAAAACCAACGCAGACCTGTTCCTGTTCTTATTTTTTTTTACATTGCTTCAAAGCGTAGTTGCTTTTTAAAAATATAATTTCTTCTATTTATTTTCCATTTTATATGCTTTTCATTTGATTGTCTACTGTTGTCATCACTCTTTGTTAAACCAGGTCTCTCTTGTAAATGAGTCCTGGAGGCTCGGTGGGACCAATCTGTAGAAATAAAAGTTGAACTAATTGTTTTTTCTCTGTCTTTGACTTTGAAAAAGTTCAATTTTTACCTGAACATTTCTGTAAATGTTGAAATCCTGTTGATGTCATGGGCGACATTCAGTGTTGTAATGTAACAAAGTAGAAATACTTTGTTAATGTATAGAATTTTGACGTATTTTTACTTTACTTCATTATTTACCTTTTTAGCAACTTTTACTTTTACTTCAATACATTTCCCTTAACCATCTTAGTTACTAGTTACTACAATTTAAAATTAGAAGAAATTTGATTGGGCAATGCCTGCTTGTTCTCCCAGTCCACCAGCCTCTCCCCGGCCGCTTGTGTGAAATCTGCAGCTCCTGCTGTGAACAAGCTCGATGCATGTGCAGATATCAATCGTTACAATAGATCTTTGTTGACTCACAGTGGAGACACGTTCCTGATAGGTGTGGAAATGATGGTAGCTGCTAAAAAGGAGATGTTTGGTGTTCTCCAGGACATGAACTGCTTCAAGAGCATAGGAACTATTAGCTCCAATACTCTTATATTATACTATATTATATTAATTAGTCAGAAAGAAAGAAGCCATAACCAAACAGAAGCTACCTCAGTAAACAAGCCAACTACACAACAATGTGAACTTTCAAACAGCTTTTAATGAATATGATTCATTAGAGTCAGACTTTTTAAAGAGCAATCTTTCATTGTTCAGGTCAAACTTTCCAAGTTTTTGTCACTGGATATTGCACCCATTAAATGTCATTTTGTTAATTTTACTTAATACTCTTACTTTAAGTACATTTATAAATTTACTTTTGATACTTAAGTACATTAAATTAGTTTGAGACTTACTTTAGTAATAATTTTAAAGGAGACTTTAACTTTTACCAAAGTAATTTTATAGTAACATACTTGTACTTTCACTGAAGTATCACTTTGATGTACTTTATACAACCCTGGCAACATTAGGATTCACAGTGACTCAAGATTAATATATCAGCCATAATGTCAAATGTGAACATGTCTGAAATTGTTTTGTGTCTTTTGGCGTGCACTGACACACGTTCATGTTATTTTCTTAGAAATGTTTAAAAATTATCACTCGCTGCCAGAAAGCATCGGTATTTAATAATAATGTTTTTTGCTCATGTGTCTGTTTCCAACATCTCTCATGAACCCAGTGGACATATGTAATTAAAACAAAACAAACAAGAAACAAAACTATAAATAGAAAGTACAACATCATTGGATTAAATTATGGAAAATGACCATATTTTAGAAACAATAAAAATACAAATGGATATTTAGTTTAAAAACGGGTGAGGAATAGTTGAGTCATTCATAGCATACACGTTGAGCCAGACATCTAATAATTTTGCATGAGACTGCAAATAGTTATAGAGATTTAACCAAACTGTGCAAATCTCATTAATTTCTTAACAACAAGAAAGGAGAGATGTGCGTGTTTTAAATAAATCTGTATAATTGGTTTCTTACAGCCCCTCTTACAAGTGAGGAGTAATTTTATTGTGACGTTTGGGAGGCTGCATTGTTTTCCCACAATTCTGGAAATGAGGTTAGTTATTATATATATATATATATATATATATATATATATATATATATATATATGAAGGACCTTTATCTGGAACTTAATGACTGTTTGACTAAAACAAATCATGGTATTTAACATGTGCATGTTATTTAACATGTGCATGTTGGCAACAAATCAACTGCAAAATGAGCAAAGTACGACTTGTGACATTTAAGTGTTACAAAGATTTGTGGTGAATTTGACACCAAAGCTCAGTTGGACTAAAAGGAAGAAACACAAGTTGTATTCCCCTTAAACCGACGTGTTGTGGTTGTCTTCTTTCATATTTGTTGCTTCACTTGTTTCACCTTGAGATATTGTAACGCAGATCTGCTGTCAGGAATGACTCGTTTCATATCACTCTTGTTTTTCTAAAGCACTCTGAATCCAACTTAAAGTTGTCATTCGGGTTATTTTATTTGCTTGCCCCATCAGCACTTGATGTTCTGCATCTGTCTCATTTGCAGTGCAGGGGAACACAAGCTCCTCCGTCTTGTCTGCTTGGATGTGCAGACCTAACCCCCTCTTTATCACTCTGAATGAAGTGGTACAATAATCCATCTCTGGGGGACAGGGACAGATCCATAATGCATGTGTGTGCTGTTTTTGCGGCCTCTGATGGCGAGTGCCATTGACTCTCTAAGCTATGCACTAAATGTCACTGTCACCCTGTTTCTGTCCCTCCCTCGCTTTTGTCTCACTCATGATCCACAGTTTAGACCTGTAATCAATCTTCTATCCCTTACCTGTTTTGAAACATAAATAATATATGGGCAGAGAGATGGATGGATGCATAAGTCAACAGGTAGATAGAAAGTCTGCAACAAAGACAGATGCCACAGATGGATGGATGGACATAAGGACATATATATAGGCAAAGATGAACATAAAAAAGGATGTCAACAGTGTGTCAGCAGTTTTGAGCTGATAGCAAAGCTGACAAAGTGTTGAGAATAGGCTGCCAGCCCTCTGCTGATCCTTCTTTCCATACAGACAATCTGTACAAGTCCTGTCAAACTCAGATCGTCCGTCCAGAGACAGACGGAGTGACAGCGTCGACACAGAGGCGAAGTGTTGTTACGATTAAATAGTCATTTCACACAAAACAGGCTTCAATGATTGGTATTTCTGTAGCATTTAAAACAAATGAGCTGCTTATTGTTAAAGAACCAGTAAAGGGGTTTGCACATGTAAAAGTTGCAGGATCTTGAAGCGGAACAAGAACCAGATGCTGTAATGATGGATTTAAAATTGTTATGATCTGCTGCCAAACATGAAAAAAGCCCTATGCATGTGTGTGCTTTTGTTAATCTGTATGCTATAAAATATCTCAAGTACCACTGGATGGATTTTACTGAAACTCAGGAAGTAATCCACAGATGTGCATCTAAAACTGATCAACTTTTAGAGTCAGTCCAGCTGAAGATGCCATCATCTATAGACAACACAAAAAGGCCATATCTCAGGCAAATGTACAGATAAAAAGCTAAAATCTGGCATGGTAGTGGCTGAAGGTGGTCTCTAACTAATAGTTTAAGCACAGCACAGTGCTGAAATCTTTGTCACTAACTGCTGGCATCAACCCTGTTTATCTGTTAGCAAAACATACAATAAACCAGTTGACAGACTTTATTAAAACTCTCATAAAGCAATCATTGGAAGTGTGTCTACAGCTGACTGTAGTTTGTAATCAGTCCAAATTGACATGGTCGCCACAGCTGTCTGACTTTAGCAAACTTACCGCCATACATGTCACACCGCTATATATGTCGCATCAGTCCAAATATGTCTAAAAAGTGGAAAAATCCATAAATATGTAGCTTTGCCGTATACGTCGCATCTATTATGTGTCACTGCTGACGTGTCACGTTTGTTACGCGCGTCACCGTTGACAACCTAGAAATGTGTGCCAAAAATTGATGGGCTCCCAAATGCAAGGGAGGACTTTAACAATAATTTAACAAGATTAACACTTAAAAATAATTGTGTTTGATCGAAATTATAGCACAGGTGTGTCTCAGTCTAACTTTTCCTTAATAAATGCACTTTAGTGATCAAATTAGCTGCATTTTGCCGGGGTGGTGAAGCTGGTTTGACGGTTGGTCCAAGCGGCGAGAAGAACAAAGGTGGGGCTAAGGCAAGCCGAATGTGTCATTAATAGCTGGTGAAGATTCTCAGTCATGCAGGACACGGTCAATTCAAAAAAAGTTCAAGAAAAAAACAGTAAAGTATAAAGCATAATAAAGTCCAGTTGTTTTTGTCTTGAACTTTTTTGAATTTGTCATTAAACCCACGTTTACTTATTACTTGCTACAACGGCATGCCTTACTGCTACTACTACTCTGTTGCCATCTAGTGGCTGAAAATGGTACTGTTCAATTTTTTTTCCAGTCATAATGAATGAAAACGGTCATATCTCAGCCGAAAATTGGTTTATAAATATGGGAAAAAATCCATAAATACGTTGCTTCGGCCTTTAAGTCGCAGGGTATGCAAATTGTGCAAAAAAGCATGCCTTATAGGCTGAAAAATACAGTAAAAATGGCAATGTCAGATAAATTTCTAAGTACTGAGCTAAACATTTGTATGGTGTTATGGCAGAGGCATCAGACAGCACACTTTGAGCACTATTTAGTTAGTTAATTGGACTTTTAGCTCCTATGTACACAGTTTAATGACGTACGATCTAGGTCTAGGACATTTACTTTCTAAACTAGATGTATTTTGCTGCATCTATTTGTTTAATTTGTGGTTTGGTGATATTTGTGTATCCTAATGTTAAGAAAATATTTATGAGTCAGAAAAAAAATGTTTTACAGCTTATCTGATCCCGTTAACAAAGGCCACCGAAGCACAGTAGAAATAAGAGACTACTCTAACTAAAAGTTTTGTTTATGGAATGAAAACATGTCATATATGTTTCTGCCTTTACAGATAAAATATTTTATTGGTTTGCAGGAATGCCTAAAATCCACCATCAATCTTTTAAAGAACGTCTTTCTTCTTAGACGTACTCTTTCAGTAAGTTATAAAAATAGGTGGTTGCATGGGGGAGTAAATATGAATTTACAGTATTTTATGTTTCTCCGTAACCTTGACCATTTCATAGGTGCTGCAACGACATCATATCCCAGTTACTTAGTCTGTGTGGCTAGAGTTGCAAGAAATGGAAACAAAACAGTCCAGACTTTAAGCTACAAACCCAACCTTTCCCTAAATGAGAAGTAATTAGTGAAAAATGTTAATGGAGACAATTTAGCTTTGAGTTAGCTCCAAAGGAGACTGCATTAAATATGCTTAGTAAGAGCTGTGGCTCTAATTGGTCCCTTAGGAAGGAGAGGAAGTGTCCTCCGGTTTGATTGTTTGACCTGCTAGTTGTGGATTTCAGAGTCTGGCAGGCCAGTGGCTCCAACAAAGTGCACGCTTCGATATTTGATCCTCTCCTGCAGTATCGGGGAAGTTTTAGTGTGTTCTTGTGCAGACAGATGCCCCCACCAGCTGTCTGACGGCTCAATTGATCTGTCATTTAGCGGAGCAAAGGGAGACGCTGCAACATTTTCTCATTGGAAGACAAGAAGGATCTGAACTTGCTGCCCTTCTGTCTTCCAGGCATTATCCCAAACGACACAATCTTTGTCAGATCCCTTAGTGCCTGAGGAAGTGTAGTCGGGGAAAAAAGGACATACCCAGAGACAAATCACCATCCTCAGCCGCCTCGGATGACTTCTGATTTTAGTGCTGAGAATTTCTGAGAAGAGAATAATAGAGCTGATTACATACATGAGGCATCAGCCAGAGGCCACATTAAGTAGTTATTAGAGTTACGGTTCAATATCAGGTTTTATCAAATCAGACCAAGATTTGAATTCCCTTAATAAAACCCAGACGGTATAATCAAGTAATTGATTGTCAGCTTTTCAACTGACGGGTAAAATTAATGCAAAAATATTAACTTTACTCGCAACTTTTTTACTATTAATCTTCACAGTAGTTGCAAACGTCCATGAGACAACTAAATAGAAATAAAATAATATTATATTAGGACTAAATATATGTTTCTAGTATGTTTTTCTTTTGGTTATGTTATTTATTAACCTTTATTTAACCAGGTATATCCCACTGAGATCACAGATCTCTTTTGCAAGGGAGACCTGAAGGCAGCCGAACATGCATGTTTTTGGTCTGTGGGAGGAAACCGGAGTACCCGGAGAAAACCCACGCAAGCACGAGAAGAACATGCAAACTCCACACAGAAAGACCCCGGGTCCAACCGGGGATTGAACCCAGGACCTATTGAGCCAAATCCTATAGCCTCGAGGACTCATTTACAAGAAAGACCTGATTTCAACAAAGAATGATGACAACAAGGGACAACAACGACAATAACAGACAGTTATAAAAAAGGCATACTTTTTTTTTTTTTTTACAAAAAAGATGGCAAAAAAAAGTAGTAAAAACAGCTAGATTCTAAGGCGAATGTAGAAAACTGAAAACAGGAACATGTCTGCATTGGTCCCTGCCAGGAGTCCAACAGATTCTTAAAGCCACTTAGAGAGGTCAAAGGTCGAGAGCTTCAAATCTTTTTACAAGATATTCCAGGAAACAGGAGCGGAGTAGGAGAAGGTCCTTTTATCTAGTTCAGTCCTCACTGAGGGAACACTGCAGGTAATAATGTCCTGAGAGCGCACGCTGTAGCTGCACTCACGGAGACATGTAGGAGGAGATGTATGA
Organism: Nematolebias whitei; assembly: GCF_014905685.2. Taxonomy (NCBI): domain Eukaryota; kingdom Metazoa; phylum Chordata; class Actinopteri; order Cyprinodontiformes; family Rivulidae; genus Nematolebias; species Nematolebias whitei. The sequence continues at coordinate 38,043,833 of NC_056517.1, forward strand.
AGGCAGCAGACCAAGAAGTGATTTAAAGATGAAAATGTACCAGTGAGAGAGTCTGTGTGAAGTTAATGGTGACCAGTTAACCAGTGAACACTGGGTGCAGTGGTGGGTATGATAATCACAGCCAGTTCTGAATCTTAGTGCACCATGATAGACAACATCCAACATCTGCAGCATCCAACATCTGCAGGGTTCTTGTAGGAGCGTTCATGTAAATAATGTCACCATAATCAATGGAGGGAAGGAAAGTCACAGATACAAGGTGTTTCCTAACATTCAGAGTTAGACAGGATCTGTTTCTGAAAAAGAAACCCAGTTTAACTCCCAGTTTCTTTACTAAGTTTTCCACATGGAGCTTAAAAGAGAGATGTGAGTCGACGAAGATACCCAAATATTTATAGGAATCAACAAACTCAATGAGGACACCATTTGAGGATAAAATCAGAGGAAGAACTGCTGGGACCAACTTCCTGTTAGAAAAAAAAACATCCTTTTGGTTTTATCAGCATTTAAGACAAGTTTGAGGTTGAACAAATCTGACTGGATGATGTCAAAGGTGGATTGCTTAACTTAGCAGAAGAAATCAGAAAGAACATGTTTGCCTAATTAGGATGAAAGAAGCAGAAATTGGCACAAAAAAGTGGAAATTATCTGAAAAAAACCGAAATTAGCAACAACAACAACAAAAAACTTATGAAAAGTAGCTAAAAAAGCAGAACCTTAAAACCAGAAGGAAGTGGAGAGAGCACTGTTTTTCTGAATTAGGCTGGAAAAAGTTGAAATGAGTGCAAACAATGTGGACTTAGTTGAAACAGCTAAAATTAGCAGAGCAAAATTAGCAAAGTTGAACGAAGCACAAAACAGCTGAAAAAACAGCTGGTTAGCTGCAAGTAGCTGAAAAATGTTTACATTTGCAGAAAGAAGCTGAAAGAAGCTGAAGCAGAACAAAATGTGAGAGGAGCAGTAAAAAGCTGTAAACACATCTGAAGAGCTGAAGGATGTAAAATGAGCTGAATTCACTTTCTATGAATATTTCAAAAAGCTAAAGTTGCACCAAGAACGGAACAGTTTGTTCGGAAGAAAAAAAGGATCACAGCAGCGTGAATGCTTCATAAACATGCACGCAATAATATTGTGTCACTGTTTTCATCATATCAAGACTCCGGATCACGAGCATTCAGATTATTCAGTGTGACTTTGTCCCAGTGGTTGGGAGGTTGTCCTCACGTTGGAGAACCATGGGTTTAACCTCCAGCTCTTGAACCTCGTACTGTCCTGCACTGTTTACTGGTAAATGATTGAGGATATAAGAAGACTGGTAATGGAGAATGCAAAAATATCTAATAGAAAATATTGTAATAGAATGTGAAAGAGCAAACAAGAACCATTGCAAAGTGTGTTCAGGACCTGGCTGGAATTTAGGATTTTGCTTTTAGGAAACACCAGGATTAAGCGAGAATTTGTGTGTGCATCTGTGTCTCGTTTAATAGTTGCTGTAACTTTTTAAATATTATTTCATCCTACACTTGTTGTCAGTCATTTTTTAATGTCATTTGGCAGTCTGCTGAACAACAGGTGAATTAAAAAATTAAAAACATACAAGCATGCAGCGTTGCTGACAAAGCAACCAAGATAATGATCCCATTCCTCAAAGATTTATTCATTTCAACATAAAATGTTTGCTTAAACAGCTTAAAACAGTCGTAAAGCACAATCACATCACTATAAACAACCGGAGCAGCTGCAGCGATACCCCCAACTCTTCAACTGCAGTGATTAAAAGTAAGGAAATGTCTCATCAGTCTGCAGAAAAGGCTGAAATAAAAAAAAATCTGAGTGCATGAGTCACGAACAAAGAGAAACAGAGAGACGACTACATCTGAAATTTGGTATTTTTAATATTTTTTTAATTGTATGTCATGTAAAGTCAGAAATTATTATGAGTATTAATACATTTTCCTAATTTAGGAATTTTAGAACAGACTAGACCTCAGGATCAACAAGATGATCATTGGTGATTTTAGTCGTAGTCTAGTTAAAATGATCAAATCTCTAACGTGACCATTCCAGATGTTTTTGTCTTATTCTTGTTTTTTCACCTTTCTTTTACTCAGGCACCTGATAGTGACACGCCCGGTTGTTTCCTAACAATTATTTTCAGTTTTTGTGTTTATTTTTTGATACAACACAGTCTGTCATCTCAATTTCTATAAAAAAGACAATAAAACAACTCAGTGCATCCCAGTATTTATTTATGCCATTTCATTTTATTTTGAAAGGACTTTTAAGTGGAAACTATAGTCACAGGGGAGTTCAGCTTTACTATAGGGGCTCTTGAGTACCTGAAAGAAAATCAAACTGTTACTGGTGCATTTTAAGGGTGTTTTTGCTTAAAAGGATCTTCATTATCACCAAACCTAGGAGCTGCACCGAGTTTAGTTTTAGAGAAAACCTGTTTGAAAATAAAGCAATTTCAATGTGTTGGCATTAAATAGAAAAAAAAACACAAGTGAAATTAAATACAAATAAGTTGTCAAGCCAATGAGTTACATGTCAAATGTGATTAAACTCATTTAAATTGGTGAAATTAAGTCCTTAATAAGAATAATTTTCTTTTTTCCTTGCTGCCTTTTGGAAACATCTCCTGATAAAATCAGGTAAGTGTGCTGTTGAATGTGAATTTAAACGTGTTTTTCTGTGTTTTCTGGCTGCTCACAAACAATATCTTGACACTTATGTTGCTGTTATGGAAAAATCTTGGCAGTACAATGGTATTTACAATATTTTACCCTTTTTAAATAGCTGCATGGTGGCTCTTTTGGAGAAAGATTGAGCTTTAGCTCAAGAGGAAATAAACTGACGGCATCAGGTTGATTACTTGTGACAAGCTGAAGTTAAGCACTTAATGTATTTTGTATTACTTTGGTTTTAATTTTTCATTATGCTACAGTGACTGTATCTCATAAGTGGCAGCCTGCTAATATAACCACAGTGGCATTAATTCTGGATTCCAAATTAAAACTGTTTAAGAAAAGTGGAAATGAAATAATTTAGGTCTTTATGTTGGATGGTGACTGTTCTTTATGTTTTGAATTAGTCTTTTTTGTTGTAAAGTGGAGGTGTACTATGAAGGGAGCTGCTTAATTGACAAAGGTGTCAATAGTTGTTTTCCCCTCATTCACTTCTCTCTTTTGTGTTAAACACTTTATAATAAATTGAGAATTGAGAACACATAATGAAACAGTCCACTCCAAACTGATTATTATTATTACATGTAACAATAGGTGAAACAGTGTTTGTCATGTGCCTATTTTACTTTCTAGTATTACACATTTTCTTCATGTTTTTACAGCCAGTTTCTACATTGTTAACTTGATATATCAGAATTTTCTCCCACATCTCAAAGCAAAGAGGTGGAATTGGAAACGCCTTTTGTCCATCTGTGCATGTTGTGAACATGATAATAAAAATAGAGAGGTTTCGACTTTCATTTTGCTCTGTGGCTGCATCAACTGTAGGAAGGTCACACTTGGGTTGCCAGGTCAAAATCCAAGATGCCTGACACTGTCATACAGTCTGTCCATCTTGTGAGCTGGATAACCTGAAAAATAAGCAATGTGCCAAATATTTAGTGTATACTGTATATTGCTTAAAAAAGTAATTTCCTCAAATGATTGGGATGTTTCTTGGCATGGAGGCTGCACAGCTGCAGAAAGAAAAGCTTTGCAGAGAGTGGTGAAGGCTGCACAGAAGATGTTGGAGTCAGTCTCCCCACCATCACAGACATCTACACATCCAGATGCAGGAAGAGGACCACCTGCATCATGAAGTACCACACTCACCCAGCACACACACTTTTTGCCCCGCTCCCCTCAGGAAGGAGGTTGAGGAGCATTAAGTGTAGAACCACTAGACTGAGGAACAGCTTCTACCCTGAAGCTGTTAGACTCATGAATCTCTAACCAGAATAATTACTGTGAAAAATCGCATCATGTTGCTGCTGATGTGTTTCATGCTGCTGCTGATCTGTTTCATGTTGCTGCTGATCTGTTTCATGTTGGTGTGTTCGTGCGTGCTCATCTGCTCACACAGACTCATGTTCATGTTCGTGCTGCTGTTTGATGTAATGTTTTTCTGCCATTAGTGCTTAGTATATTTTAGTTGATGTTTTTCTTGGTTCATATTTTAGACGTTATCATTGTTTTTTTTACATTTATTGTTGGATGCAACTGGGACCCTGTGTACATAATTTCGCTCCACCACATGTACCACATGAGGTGCGAATGACAATAAAGAATCTCTGAATCTGACACACAGTGTAACACCTATCCACTCGAAAATCTTGCTTCAAAAACATTAAAGTTATTTACTGTTCAATTCCATTCCAGAAAAACATTCACGTCAAAATCGACAAACATTAACTATTTAAATGCCTCAGCGATGGGGGGTATTGCCGCACTGCTTGTATTTATGAATTCTGGTTAACTATCAAGATTTGAAGTTTATATATTGATAACATGATATACATGGCAATGAATGAATGAAAGCATATCCCTTAATAAACAACACTGTGGTTAAGTTTGACAGTTAAAATGCCAACATTTAGTCATTTATTTTACATCTAAACACGATGCACTGATGGATAAGGAGGCGGCAGTATCTCATTATCTGGTCCAACATGGTGCATCAGGATCTTTTTAAACATTTGAGTTTTTATTTAGTCTTGTATCATTTTTGGAACAGTTTCTGTTAACGGGTTAAACTTACTGAGTTACATTCTGGAAACAGAAACTCAGTCTCTGTTACCATGGTCACCTAGTTACACTCAGACCCTCCTCCATGACTGAGCAGGTAATCCTCTGTAATTTGCTCCTCAGGTGAGTCCATTAATTGTTCTCACATCGATATATGTTTGTCTGTATGGACCACTTTAGGAACATGCAGACAAGTTGGTCATGGTCAATTCATAATTCATATGCCTGAAGTTTTTCATTGAAAAGGGCGTTTGCCAGGTATTTGTGTGCACATCCTTTGTGCATGAGGGCCCAGGTCAGTTTTACTTGTACGAACAGGTGCCTCGGCTTGGACTCATCTTCCTCAAGTTATTAATCATGTTCAGCACCTTGTCTCAGCTTACCTCCACCATGTAACATCAGCTACCTTGAGTTTGCCATAATATGCTATTATACATTCATGACCGCCTTCAAAGGACATTGACTTGTCAGCTTACTTCTGAAAACGGCGTCAAATGGAACATTTTGACACGAAACACCATCACCTTCTCCACCCTCCACTTTAATGAGCCACATTTGCAAGGTGTGAGATGAAAAGTTCTTAGTCCTTGCACATCAACGTGACAGCTATTAGGAGACACCAACAGCTGGTGGAAGGTGGAATGAGAGATGAGGAGGTGAAAGAGGGAATGACAGACAAAAACTGTGACACAGAGTGGAGGAGACATTGGAAAAGGGAAGAGAAATAGATGGCATTTGCAGCCGGAGACGTGGGGGGTAAAGCTGGGATGGTCATCCTGCACCTTGAGCCATGCTTGTCCTTCATTAGACAAATGGCTTTGTTGGGAAGTGAAGGACAAAAAGAAGTAAAACTTGTAAGAGACAATGCGAAAAGGCTGATTGTGTCATGCAACCGCCCACTTTAGCTGAAACAAGATGAGTAAATGACACCAAGCTTGGTGTTGTCTCATTAATGTTGTCATTTAAGTTTGTTCACTCAAGGATGTCACAATCATTAGTAACTTACAGAATACCAAATAGAAGAAAGGGTGAAGGAAAGTGGGAAATGAAGTCCCATAAATGTGAGAAAAGAAATGTAAGTGAAGGTGTTTTCATCTCTAACACCTCTTGAAGACACAATATTTAAATATATTACAATATCATCTTATCCTTGAGCACGATACATATTGTTATTCCGCCAAAAGATTATACGTAATGCATTATGAATTACAGAGGCACGCATTATTTATGTTTCGAGCTGCGAGGCATTTTGACTTGTAAAACTACGAGGCACGCAAAGCATTCAGCATTTATATTCACATCAAACTGCACATTCACTTCAAAATCAGTTTAATTTTTACTGTACTACTATTTTAATGCGTACAACTGCAAAACAAGGACTGTATAACTATTTTGCATTGAGTCAGGCTTGCATATGTTATTCATTGAACTTTATTTAGAGCCATACTTGAAAGGAATGAGGTTGAAAATGTACATACAGTGCCTAAAACACAAAGTATTGTGCATAACGCAAGAGTATGAGAACACTGGTTGTTACGTTTTAATGTTTTAAACTCAATGTTTTTTTCTGTTTATAATATACAAATACATTAAAGGAATCTAAAAGTAAATAAATAAATAAAAGGATCTCCACATTCATTACACCCACTTCGGATGTTATCATCCATTAAATGGCCGTTATTAGTTATCATACCAATACATAGCGTTCAGACTGCCCCCCCTCTACCTCCTAGTAGGTTTTACGTTATTATCAATGTTAATACGGGCATGTGGTTAGGTTAAGAGTCAAGGGTCTGGGAGTTACGTTTAGGGTCCTAAAATACAGTTCCGGTTTTACACGCGAGCTGCGATGCATATTATCACCCTTAAAAACGTAACTTTAAACATACAAGGAGGTAGGAGGGAACAGTCTGAACGCTACCTATGGGGATAACGACTAATAACGTCCATTTAATTTAATGGACTGATAACATCCAAAGCCGTCGTTAATTACATACTTTATTGAAAACTTTATTGTCTTTGTTGTGGAAAAAAAAAAAAAAAAGGAGATTCCCAGAACAGACCAAGGCGTAGTTCAATAGATTTATTTACAAAGCTTTGGAGAGCAGTCCAACATTCACAGAACATGCAATTACAAGATTAGTTATCAGTGCTCTCATCCATGTGAAACCCTGACCGGCTCTAACTCTCTGGACCGGACTAGTTAGTTTTATAGAAGAACCTCCAGCCCAGGCCTCAGCTTCTCCCCTCCATGTCCGATCCGTCATCGAAAGGTCTGCTTGCAGGCAGGAAGGAGTGGATCTGAGTCACGGACTCTGCTTGAGACACGTCACCATATCATATCAACTCCATCATATCAATAGCAACCAGCCCTTGAGATCAAAAACAGCCTGTTCTTTTTGTTCCTCACTGACTGGTCCCAGTAAAGAATAATTACATGGGACCGTTTATCGTTCACAATCACAGTAAATAGAACAGAGTATAATGTCTAAACCTCCTTAAGTAAAACACAGATGATGCACGACGAATGCATGAAATACACATTTGTCTCAACATCTTTAACAGTCTTCTAATGAAATAAACACGTATACGTTTGTTATTTAAATGAATTCCTTAAATTATAACAGATGGAGGTGTAATAGTGTAATCGTAAAAGTATTTCCCATATAACCATTTGTAGCTTTATGTCCATCAAGAATGACTCAATCTCAAAAGGCAAAGTAAAACCAGAACTTAACTGAATGAATCGTTAAATAATAAATCTGTCTATTTGACCATGGTTGGTAAAAGATAATAGATTTCGTAAATATTTAAATAATGCTTTATATGTCGTCCAAAAAAAATCTCTGAATCCTGTACATTTTGAATAATGTGTATTTGTTCTACTAGTCTATTTGTACTATTATAACACAAATGTTATCTACAGTTTTAGCTTTTTTCCTAACATGTTTTGATCTTGCACCATAAATATGTAATGGTTTTCATTAATTCCCTTAACAATAACCGTAACTCATATGTTTGATTTTTTTTACAAACTACAGTGGATTTCAACAAAATAACCTCCATCATAAACATGATCCAGTAGATTCATTTAGAACTGGCAGCATCCTCAACACGCCTCGTCAACCTAATGCAACAGGAAGTGTTAACGATCTACCAAATGTAGCCGAGCCTGGAAATTGGAACGCTAATTTACTGATTCGTCTTTAATCGAAAATGACACAACGAAGCACTTAAGAAGCGTGCCACGTCACAATCATTTTGTGTGACTGACTTCACATTGGACGCTTGTAAAACTTTAGCATTCAAAACATTGTTTAAAGAGTGTTATTGCAACTGTTAAATGCTCAGAGCATGAATAAAGTGTGGTGGTATGTTTTGTAGATGTTACCAGTTGGTAAAGCTTTTCTAAATCAATACTTTGCTGATGAAACAGGAAGGTGAGTTGAGCATGACGTGTTTGAATATAAAGAGCCGGTATACTGACATCACATTTATTTATTCAGTTATTTTTACATTTTCACACGTCCTGTTTGAGGGTTAGCATTAATGCTACAACCTAAATGTTCCATCAGCCATATTCAATTCAATTCAAATTCAATTAAAATATACTTTATTAATATCAAAAGGAAATTAAGTGTTGTAGCTCATCATCCTGGTTTCATTCGAGTTGTTATAGATGCTAATAGCTGTGGGCAGGAAGGATCTCCTGCAGTGAATCTGAAGAATCTGGCCACAGATACTGATCGTCCACCTGGATCCAGCTTGCTGTCAGATCCGGCGGGCCTCTCGGTCCTCCTGGGCAGCAGGACTGCCCGTATGCTGGGCAGAATTCCTCCTTGAGCGATGGCCACTCCTCCCAGCAGTCTGCCGAGCTCCTCGTCACCACGGATAGACAGCTGAAGGTGCTGGAGGATGATCCCGGTCCTCCCATTGTCATGAGCCAAGTTTCCCACCAGCTCCAGGATCTCGGCGGTCAGGCGCTCGAGCACCGCTGCCAGGTTGATGGGAATTCATCCACGGCGCCTCCTTTTCAACTCATTTGGGATATGGGACTGTAGCTGAGGTGTTTGAGCTTTTGAGATGTTAATCAGCTCCTCCTGGTTGTTAAAAAAAAAAAGTTGCCATGGTTACGCATCATAACAAATGCTCAAAAGTAAAAAGTTTTCAGTAAAATTCCTTCCAGCTACACAGCGTCTGATACCAAAGGAAATAATCATCTGAAAAAAAAAATACATTTTACATCCAGAAATAAAGAGGCATTAAAGTTTTCCAAAGCAATAACTCAGAATGACTGCAATGCACCATTTCCACCATTATTACTCAGCTCTGCTCAGCTCGCCACAGAAAGATCCCTATTCCACCAGTACTTTTTAGCTGATTCGAGGCTGATTCGGCACCTTCCTTTTTTGTCTCTGCTTCTCTGGTGGGGCCGTTGGAGCTGACTCGGGACAGAAACGTGAATGCAGGGCACTGATTGGTCAGGGGGAGGAGTCACTGGATCTCAGAAACTTTTCACCGAGCCTCCATTTGCAATTTCTCGGAACTCGGCGCAACAGCTGGATCTACTTTTAAGATTTTAAAAACAATGATGACAATGCCGTGTTTAATGCTGAAGTCAAGGCATTTTTTGTGTTTGGTGACCAACAAAAAAATTTGAGTGAGCGGAGTCACCGCGGAGGATCATACGAGCTGCCGACCCGTTCAAGCACTTGGAATCGGAATCCGGCTTTTGTGATAACGCGAGGCCGGGGCTCGGGGTCCGGCCTCACGTTATCACAAAGGCCAGATTTGGAGCCCTGGCAAGTGGGAGGACTGGGACGGAGGGTGGAAACGTTTTTTATTTATTATATATATTTTATGAATAAAAAATAATGTTTATTTTTATCAGTGCAGATTAAAATAAATAATCGGTGCCGCCTTTATCGTGAAATCCTGTTTTCACTTTGACTTTATTAAATAATCTGTTAATTAAAGTTAACTCAGCTGAAAAATTGTAAAAAAAATACAAAATTATTGAATCTCTCAGGAATATTTCCCTCCAACATGTTTAAAGAAGAACAACAGACTTTGGCTCAACTTTATTCTAACACACAGATTTACAAATCACAAAACAAGAATTACACTTTAATTTAAAGCTTTAAATCAAATCTAAAATAAAATCTGTAAGAAACAAAACAACACATCTAAATTGAACAATAAAAGTAGACACGAGTGCAAATACATCAAATGATGAAAAATATAGAACTTTAAATATAATTATTTGTAGAATCTGATTCATCAGATTTAATTCAGTTTATTTATTTTTTCCAAGTCAAAAAAAGTCGTCTCAGGGCACTGAACAGAAATATTCATATATATAAAATATGTTAACAAAAACATTCCTATTTAAAAATAATAATTTAACATTATTTATCGGAGGAGCAGACTGCTTTGAGTTTAACTCATCGCAGAACTCTCACAATGGGGAACTAAAGTTCATTAAAAGTTCATTAGCAGGGTTTTGGATTCTGGACACGCCTCCAGAACCGGTCCTGAAGTGCGGTGGGAAACCAGTCTGATCTGAGCAGAGTTGGGGCTGAGTTGTAGTGGTGGAAAAGGGGCATAACAGCACTACTCCATCATGGAGCCACCCCGAGCGGCGCAACCCTACAACTCTTAATCTGAGCTCATTTTAGAAAATAGGTCTGAAATATCTTGTTCTGTTAAAACCTTTGTCTGCTCAAAACACGTAAAGCTCACAAAACATTTGTGAAATGTATCTCTTCTTAAATAATGAGGGAAACGGCACAGCAAAGGTCTAACCAGTGCTAAACTGTAGCTGTCCTAAAAATGATTCTCCATCCCCATCCTCTGTGGAAAACATTTTCCAGAGACTGAATCCAGGAAACAAAACAAAAGATGAGCGCACCAGGATGTGATGTACGTAATGCTTAGTTTGAAAGGCTGCACTTCCACTGAGCAAAACCCGAACAAGAAAAATGACTCGCATGCACAGATAATGACACAAATTAAGTCCTAAACACTTCGAACTGTTAAGCTTTCTTCTGCACAAGAAAGTCATGTGACCCCAGAGGTCGTATGAATCTACTCTGCTTCTGTTCTTCAGCTTAGCCCGGCAGAATCACACTTTATTTATTGGTTTTAAATCACAAGTAAATGAGATGTTAGGGATCATCGGATTAAAAAATAAAAATAAATTCAGGATAATTGGTACAAGAAAAAGACCAGCCCCACAGCGGAGGTGATAAAGAGTGCAGAGTGAAGGCGATGACAGGCAATAGAGGGGATTGTAGGGGATGTGAGACAAGAAGGCGGTAGAAAATAGAAGCCGGGGGGGAAAAGAAACAAGAAAAAATTGGAGACAAGTGATGGACACAGAGCAAGACGGTGGAAAATGAGAGATCGACTAGGTGAGAGAAAATAAAGGCAGCTCAGACTGACATAGGAAGACATAAAAAATAAAACAAGGTTGAGTAAATATAAGGGGCGAGACACACCGAGTGCTACTGTCTGTTGGTTTTCCACTTGTATCGAGACTTCAGGGACACGATGGATAAAAGCAGGTTTTACTTTATTTTTTAAGTCAGATGTTTTTAGATGGAAGCAAATGCAAGTGTTGCTTTAATGGGTTGCCTTGACTTGGTCCACCTACACGCTTCAAGGCGAACTAAGAAGAGGCCGTTCTGCTGTGCTTTCTTAACGACATCTTTTGTTTTCCATAAGACTGAATTGTTCTGTCCAACAGATACGCTCTAAGTTTTATTCATTCTGAAAAACGAGGTTGAGTGAAAGGAAATTACTGCGTGTGTGGGTCATTCATTCTCAACAAGAAGAAGTGTGCTTTCACTCGCTCACAGCAGCAGTTTGCTCTGATGAATGTGTTTTTTTAATGTACAGAAATCTCAAATTGAGCTGCTCAGATTCTTATTGTGCCAATGACGACTGGATTTTTGACCTTTTCTTCTGCTTCCAACAGTAAATTAACACTGCCATGAAATCGGGTTTAGTAATATTAAACAAAGCTTTATTGTTGGTACTAATTGAGTGGTATCACCACTTGTTCACATTTGAACTGTTAATTTTAAAATAATGTTTGAAAGAAAAAAAATAGCACTTTATTTAGCGTGTAGCTATATTTATATATGTAATGTTGCTGCCAGTGCAGGATCTGTTTCCATTTAAAAAGTTTGAGTTGGAAAGAAACGCAACTCAAACTAAAGAAATTGCATTTCCTGCAAACATGCAGCGTGACTGCTTATTGCTGAAGAACTTGCAGAAAAACAGCTGAAATTAGCTAAAAACGTGCTGAAATGGAAGAACAAGCCTAACATAGCAGAAGAAAGCAAAAAGAACATGTTTGCTGAATTATGATTAAATTGGTATAAATGAGCCCCAAAATTAGGAAAATTTGCTAAAAAGATGAAATTTGCTCAAATAGCTGAAAAGTAGCTGAAAAGTAAGAAAGACGCTTCAACTACCAGAAGGAAGTGGCGCTAAAATTAGAAAAAAAAAAAAGTGGAATTAGCCAAAGAAGCTAAATGTAGCACAAAAACAGCTAAATAATAGCTGAAATGGCAGAAAAGCTAAAAGGAGCAGAAATAAGCTGAAAGGAGCATAACAACATGAAGAAAGAAGTTAATTAGGTTGAAAGTCACAGACATTACCACAAAGTTTGAATTTATCTGAAAACAGTTGGAATTAGCTAAGAAATGCTAGCTGAAAAGATAGAACAAGATTAAATTAGCATAAGAAAGTGGGTAGAGCACGCATTTACCACATTAGGCTGAAAGAAGCAGAAACGAGCACAAAAAAGTGGAAATTATCTAGAAAAAGCTGAAATTAGCAACAACAAAAAAACAAACAGAGTACAAATTGTATCTTTCCTATTTTTATACATCTGTCAAATGTAACCTGAGTAAGACCCGGGCCTTTGTGGGAGTTAAACCGCCTAAAACATCATCAGGATCCATTTGCCAAACATCCGTGTTGTCAACGAGGTGAAGTGACTTTGGAGAATTAAAAAAAACAAAGTACAGAAAGAAAAACATGACTTTTCTCTTAATCTGTCCCCCGGCAGCTTGAATACATTAGCTGGCTAGTTCTGCGTCTGTTGCCATCATGGTTTGAACTGTGAGGTCAAGTTATGAAATAAGCCTCGAACGGTTAACGCGGAAGGACAGTAGAGCATTTTGGATGATCGACAACACATCACACTTCTGTTTTATTTAGCGACATTTTAGGCCTTCGGTGTGTTCGGGGTCACTGTCGCTGCTCGACAAGGTTGGTGCGTCATGAACAAGTTGTTTGTTGTTGTTGCTTTACCAATTCAAAACGCTCTCAAAGCGTCACTAATGTACGGTGGCCCTAAGGTGTAAGTGAACAACATTTGAAAAATAAATAAATAAATAGAATTGCATTTGAAAAAACGCGACAAAAACACAATATTTGAAAAAACGGAATTACGTTAAGCCGAAACAGAAATACATTAGGCCAAAGTGGAAGTAGCCAGAATCACATTTGAAAAAAAAACGAAATTAAATTAGGGTAAAGTGGAAGTGGCCAGAATCATTTGAAAAAAACAGAATTATATTTGAAGGAAAAAAAACGGAACTGCATTTAAAAAAAACGGAACTACATTTGAAAAAACAGAATTGTATTTGAAAATAAAAAAATGGAACTACATTTGAAACAAACTGAATTACATTTGAAAAGCCTGAATCATCCAATGGATGGATGATTCCATCATCCAAGATCTAACCCTGCCAAGTTTTTCCAGCGTCATATCTTCTTTAATTGAAAAAACATAGCTCTCCATTTTTACAGGCTAAAGGCTAGCCTGCTAACTGTAACTCCATTGTGTGTGTACTGTACATCGTTCTGTTTTATGCCGTTAATAAAGTAAAAAAAAATGAAAGAAAACCACCACTTCTGCTTTAGCTTAATGTAATTCTGTTTTGTTTTTTTGTTGTTTTTTTCAAATGTTGTTCATTTACACCTTAGGGCCACCGTACTAATCCCCTCCTTTTTCACAGGGAAAGTGACGCTCAACAATTGAACTATCATAAACATGATGGGTTACGTTAAATACATAAACTTTGACTCTACGGTCCATAAAACATAATTTTAGTGACAGAAGCTGGAAACAAATCTAGCTCAGCTTCTAAAGTTATTGCTCCATTTCTAATTTCTATCTGCTGCAGTTTTGGAACGAGCAGACTGTGAAGTGAACCCCTTTGTTGGACTTTTGTTGTTGTTGCCTTCTGTCATCTCTGCCATCCCACGCTGTTGGAGCTTCTGCTTTCTCTGTAGCTGGCAGAGCCAGACCATCGCTGTGATAGATCACTGCCATCACCACATGTTCTCCATAACTGGAGAGCAGCAGGACTGCCCTGAGTGCACATACAAGCACACACATGCTTGGGACGTAGTCCTATTAGGACCTTCTTTATTTTAACACTAATATAACTTTATATATAAAGAACAAGAACTTAACATTATTCAAACATGGCATGAACTCAAAGTCGAACTGATGCATCTTGGATCAAAATATATGTTTACAGCCTACATCTGCTGTTTTTCTGCTGCAGCTCTCGTATGTTAAAACACACCTGTGTATGTTTAGTGTCGCACATAATCATACAAAGAGTACAATGTGTTCACATGCTGTACTATAAAGGACGCTCACACAGGAGGGTTGATAAAACATGAAAATGTAAGAAAAAAATCCTCTGAGCATTTGTAGGGTTTGGATTGTTAAAAGTGTTTTGTTTTTTAAGACAGGAAACCCAACAGAGCAGCCTTAATGGGAAAGACACCTGCGCTCAACACCCCAGTCCAGTAAATCTGGTTTTAGCTTCAGTTCCTCGTGTTTGATGCGATTTTCACTACGACCACAATTTGTCTGCAGAAAAACGTGTATTTCTTGCATATGACTATAAATGAGACGGAGATTGTTTTACTGATATCAATTAGAAAACACTCAATCGACTTTGATCCTGCAGGCATTCGAACCGATTCAAATAAACGTTAAGTCAGTTTTAGTCGTGCACGTGAATACTTTTAACGCCATATTCTGTCTGTTATGTTTGCATCCTCTCAGGGACTAGAAGTGAAGTTTGACGCCATTCCAAGTAACGGAAACGCCTCAAAGAATTTTTAAATATGCCGTCTTACTAAATGCATCTAACCATGGATAAAGAAATTATTTTTAACTTAAGACCACGGCTTAGATTGAGCACAGAGTGTGACAGTTATATTAGGGTCTACAGCTATTATTTGGCTGTGGCAATTGTCTGGCTTCATTTTTTAAAATTAATTTAATTTAGTTTGGAAAATAAATTTACCATAATTTCCCGAATATACGGCGCACCCACTAAATGAGAAAATGAACAATAATTTTGTGCATGTATAGGCCTCGCTTGTCTACAGGCCGCAGGTGTCCATGTTGTAACATGAGATATTTACACACTTTTAATTAAATATGCACAGCTAACACACACATAGTAATTTCTTTTTTTTTTTCTGAGCAGTGACTGCGACACAGCTGGTTAAAAAATAATAAATACAGTAGCCTGCCAGGAGGTCATTGATCGCTATCTTCATCTTCCTCCTGCGCGCTGCATCCTTTTGAGCTTGTGCTCTCCTCTTCATCACGCAGCAGTCTTTCGAAACCCGTTAGTGACAGACGATTCCTGCTCCACCGTCAGGATCCACTGTTGCTCTTCGCATGCGACCAGTTTCGGTAAACGATTTCTCGCCGCCAGTCATCCAAACCTTCCATTGAGCTCGGAGAGCCCCATTAACGCACGGTTCACACTTGTTTCGAGTGGCTGCAAATACGTCGTTGTTCCCCCAGGGAGGGGGTAAACAAAGTTCAAAATGACAAAACACAAATCCTAAAAACGATAAAACTTGACGCCACTCCGTTTTTGTTTTTATTTCCAGAAGAGGAAGAAGAAGAAGAAGTGTCTTCAGAGGTTTTAGTGTCGTTTTTTTCAGTAGTTCTTGGTGCAGCGCCCCCACAGGCGAGTGTGAATGCAAACGCACCAGCTCAAATGGAAACAAGATGTTATGAATATTGGTCCCCAACCGAACCGAGTCTATCGGACTATCAGGTGTGAAAACAACCTAAATGTTTAAGCCGTGGGGTTCAAAGTGTGTAAAAAAATAAAAAAAATACAGCTTATAGTCTGGAAATTACGGTACTGTTGACATCATTGTTTGACCAATATATTTGATGGCACTCGACAAAATGTAATGTTTGTTACTGGTTTCTCAACTGGTGACTGTTTTTATGACTTTTAATTTTGTGTTTTTCTGATGACAAGCACTTTGAACTGCCTTGGTGCTGAAATGTGCTACACAAATAAACTTGACTGATTGATTGATCGTTTGAACAAAACCACATAAACTGCAAAACGCAGACGTTGGGGTTCCCAACCCTAACACCCTCCCCACCATCACTGCACCGTGAGCGCCTGTTTATGTACGCCCAAAACAGAATCAAAGACCACGAAGAGCCCACAGTTCAACAACGAGCTTTTTATAGAGAATGTGAACTCTTTGTTTTGGTTATCCACGGACCGAGTCGCCTTTAAAAATTACCCTGTCCTCCTATGAAAGTCCTCACTAAAGGCCCAGGGGAACATGGTCATACTTAAATACTTTAAATAAAAGAAACAAAAGAGTAAATGCAACTAAATAGGTTTACAGTCCATATTGTCCATTTTTAAGAACAGACTGTAAGAGCATTTACCAAATGCACCTAAATAACCTAAAACCAGGTCAAGAACTCGGCAAAAGATTCAGACCCAGCATGAACAATCCAATGAAACACAAAGAAAAAGAGAAGCTAAGGGTGTCTCCCATGAAAATGCTTCAGAGCATGCCGGAGGCTTTGACCATCCTGTAAAGGCTTCCACTGAACCATTTATAGTGGCAGACATTTTGATTAAAAAAACATAAGCTCGATGTAGCGTCTAGAAACCACAATGTGTTTACACAGTGAAAGTGTCTCCTTCCAACATCTTTTATATTCAAACACAATATGAGCCACTTGTTTCTCCTGATAGGGAGGATTAAAAAGACAGTAGGGATGAAATAATAAAAAATAAAAAAAATAAACAGTGTTTAGTAAAAAAGTGGCCACTGCAGAAACACATGGGACTTAGATTCAGTCTGGACCATATTTTTCGCCCTATAAGTCAATTTTTTTTGTTGCATAATATTCATGCCCTGCGACTTATATGCCAAAGCGATATATTTATGGATTTTATCCGTATTTATAAACCAATTTTTGTCTGAGATATGAACATTTTTATTCATTCTGACTGAAAATATTGAACACTACCATTTTCAGCCACTAGATGGCACACAAGTGGTATGGCATACCATTGTATCATGTAATAGATAAAAGTGGCTATTAATGACACAAACGGCTTGCCATAATCTGCCGCCTTCGTCCACCTCGCTTAGAGAAACCGTCAAATCAGCTTCATTTTGCTGCACCGCCCCAGCGAAATGCAGCTAATTTGACCGTTAAAGTGCATTTATTAAGTAAAAGTTCAACTGAGTCGCACCTTTACTGTAAAATCGAGCAAACAAATGATTGTTTTTAAGTGTTAATCTTGTTCAATTCTTGTTAAGTCCTCCTGCGGCCGCCATTTAGCAGCCAATCAATTTTTGGCACAACACCGCCCCACATTTCCGGGTTGTCAGCGGTGACGTTTAACAAACGTGGCGCGTTAGCGGTAACGCATAATAAATGATACGGTGAAGTGACGTATTTATGGATTTTTCCACTTTAATAGGATTTAGACTGATGCGACTTATAGGGCGGCGTGACGTGTACGGCGAAAAATACAGTAATACGAACAAAATAAAAGTTTACCCAACCTCCATGATTAATGCTAAATTTGTTTTAGTTTAAAATGTTTGCTGTTCATTACAAACAGTTTTTTAGACTAAAAATATGTTAAATATTAATGTATTTTGGGGAAAACGCCTAATTGATACAGAAGAGTGTTGTTTTTTATTCCTCTCGAGAGCACTTTCTATTTGTGTGCATGTCGTCAGCTTAGGCGCTCGTGTTGTATTTTTGCAAGGACTAGGTATTGATAAAATGTGTGCGTCACTGTCTCATGTTAAACTCAGTTTTAAAACCTGAAACCGAGTTGTGTCTGGATGCCTGATTGTTTATGCACCCCATGGGAGTGAGCTGCAGCCACAAAGAGTGAGCCGGCACGGCAAAGAAGATGAGACGGAAAGAGAAAACTTTGACATTCAGCCACTTCTTTCTCAGATCAGCATATATGAATGAATGAATACATGAATAATTGGATACTTTATTCATCCCCCTGAGACACGTGATTTATACGCAAATTATATATGCATCTATTTAAATGTGAATTAGATGTAAATATAACACTAACATCTTAAACTCTATGTGAATGGAGGATTTCGTCAAAGCAAAGGATCAACTTCACATTATTTGAAGAGGATCACTGTAAAAACACGGCGTTGCTTTACAATCACAGTTTGAGAAACTTGTAAACAAAAACAACTTTATTGGAGATTTTGCTACATTCACGTGCAACATGTTAGAGCAAAGAGAAACAAACTGAGAAGAGCTGACAAATACTACAAAAATACTGCTTAGCAAAGTACATGCTTTTTTTAATTAACTGGACTTTTTTGGAACTTTGAGTCTTTCTAAACTAATAAAACAATAAATAATTTGTTTTTAATATGTGTTTTACTAAGAAAGGCTGGTTGATAATCCATCATCAAATAAGTATTTCATTCAGATAAGTCGTCTGAGACATTTTATTGGATAAAACTATTTTTTTTATCGATTATGGTCCTCATTACAAAAATAAAAGCAGGGTGATAAAGAGTTGTAAAAACAATGAGCTTTTCGGTTTATCCATCATTTTCTGTAGCACGTCCATTACAGGGACACACAAAGACAAACCAGACAATCAATTACTCTCTCACACGCACATATTGATCATTTAGAATGATCAATTAGCCCAACATGCATGATTATATCAGTGAGAGGAAACTATAGGAGAAAACCACACACGTACACATGCACTGACCACAAGCAGGAAGTGAACCTGCTACCGTTTGACTGTGAGGCAAGAAATCTAACCACTGTTGCACCATGCTGTTCTTGCTAATGGCTTTAAAAAAAAAAAAAAAAAGTTTTTTAATTAGGAACATTAGGGTTGGTCAATTTATTTGCAACATATCTCTGCATGAACTGCTTCCTTTATTCTTTTTTTATTTAAAATATGTATTTATTTGCTGGGGGAGGGGTAGCTCAGGGTCACTGTAATGTAAACACAGATGCTAAACCACTTGCTGCCCTCCACTGTGCCTGTTCACTTCATGCATTGATCAATAGGTTTACAAGGACGGTAACTGTTGAATAGCATTATTGACTGGCTGGCCTTCGGTATACAAAACTGTGTGTAGCATTAAAACAAGCACAATTAAGTCACATTCCCGTTTTAATATTCTTTTGGTACAAATGACAGAAACTTTACAATAAAAATAGTCAAACACATAAATCAAAACATTTATTCTTCAAATTATGAACTGTTTGCACACAATATTCTGGCCTTTCTATGAAAAAAAGCAAACATTTTACCTAGAAAAATAAAACTATTAAAAGCAGAAAACTAAAAATTCACATTTATAATTCCTTTGTGAAGCCAAATGAGTTTATTCTTCCCAGTGCTTTTTAAAGGCAACCTCCCTGCTTGTAAAAGAGAAAAACAAGTTGATTAAAAAAAACAACTCTGCAACAAAATCACAATGACGGCTCAGAAGCTGTGACAACCCTCTGCTGCTGTGTCACGCTGCCCTGTCAGTTTAAAGACTTAACACCTGCCTGAACTCATAAGCAGT
Source organism: Nematolebias whitei (assembly GCF_014905685.2). Taxonomy (NCBI): domain Eukaryota; kingdom Metazoa; phylum Chordata; class Actinopteri; order Cyprinodontiformes; family Rivulidae; genus Nematolebias; species Nematolebias whitei. The sequence goes on from NC_056517.1 coordinate 38,063,500, forward strand.
CTTTGTGGAGGCTGTAAACTCACGCCTAACACCGCTCTCCCCTCATCTGGAGTCTGCAGCACGCTCGTTCGCTCTCACGCGCTCAGAAATGCACAGAAACACACTGTGCACGCACACACAGTCCCTCAAAGGGAAGGGCCTTCAGTCAACACTCTGCGCTCACAAGTGCAGAGTCAACTGTTTTATCCACACTGCCAACGGGAACAGCTTTGCATCTTCCTCTGTCACACTGACACAACAAGAGGAATTCACTGAAAATACAAAGCCAGAGGGATCGAGAGGAAAGTTCAGACAAGAGGAGGGAAATAAAGCAGAAAAAAGAAGACTGGATTGGTTGAAACACAAACAGAACTGTAGCTGGAACTATACCTGACACGCTTCACTTTCTCCTGCCTAATAACTTCTCTCTCCTGTTCAAGCCCCGACTTGTAATAACTCGGTGACTTTGACGCACATGAGCACAGGTAAAAACATCTACCGTATTTTTTGCTGTATAAGTCACAGCTTTTTTTCATAAATTTGCATGACTGTGACTTATATCGCAAAGCAACTAATATATGTTTCTTTTCCCCATATTTATAACCCAATTTTCGGATGAGATGTGACGATTTCATTCATTGTGACATGGAAAATATTGAACACTACCATTTTCAGCCACTAGAGGGCCCTCGACTAATATGGCAAGCCAAGTGTCTCATTAATAACAAAGTCCATGCTGAATAATCCAGATATACAATCCAACTTTTTTCAGTCAGGTCATCTGGAGAGTTTCTTTTTTTGTGCTGAAACGTTTCGCCTTCGATCCGGAAGACTTCATCAGTCATGGAAACGCACAACAAAACTGATTCTTCCCCAAACAGCTTACTCCAAAGTGGAACAAACCAGTTCTGCTTGTGCTAAGATGGTCTCTTTGGTACGCCCCTCCTCCATTGCCTCTGGTCCAATCCAATCCATCTTCCTTGACGACAGTCTTGTCAAACTGGTTGAAAACAACAAAGTCCATGCTCAATAATCCAGGTATAAAATCCATAATTTCTCAGTCAGGTCTTTGTTGTTTTCAACCGGTTTGATAAGACTGTCGTCAAAGAAGAGGGCTGGCAATGGAGGAGGGGCGTACCAAAGAGACCATCTTAGCACAAGCAGAACTGGTTTGTTCCTCTTTGGAGTAAGCTGTGGGGGAAAGAATTACTCAAAAGTCTAATGAATTTTATCTGTTGTTTCGTTGTTGAAGCACTTTTTTTTAATTTTAATAAATAGGCAAAGAAAACTTCTGTGTCCACACAGCTGTATTTGTATTATTTTTTTCCACAGGTCCAATCAACTTTGAAATGGAAGCCTGTGACAGTGAAGATTAGCTCACCAATCATCATGATTTCCACTTCATAATATTTTCAAAATAAAATACATTGACAAGACTTTGACTAATTTATTTGCTTTATTTGATTTATTTGCTTTTGAGAGGCGGTGGGTTATTGTAATTGTGGTGAAATAACACACACAGCTTCAAAACTCCATAGGAAGCATCTTGTTGTGTTTCTACTAAGTGTGGAAAAAACATTTGGTTGTGACGTTTGCATCCATTTATTTTAAATGTGCCTATTTTAACTAGAATGTGAATGTTTAAAATATACTGGGCATCTATTTGCTAAAAAAAAAAAAAAAAAGAAGAAACTTACCAGTTCTCTGAACTGGAGCAGGTGGTGAAACTTGGAGAAAGCTGGAAGTCTTTGAAGGCTACATCAGTGAGGGAGGATGTTCAAAAGTGATAAGGTGCACGCACTTTATTTTGTTGTACTAAACATTTAAAGTACATTTGCATGGGTGAAAATATAAATCAACATTTGCTTTGATCACTTATATATTTTTATTATTTGTAAAGTTTTTTTTAAGTGCATGTTCCCGTGACGTGCGCTGCAGTAATAGAAGCTGTCCTGCAGCACACTGTCTGCTGCGTGCAGCCGGAAAGCTGTCACAAACAATCTGCTCCGGCGTCAGTTAAACAGGAAGCGTGGGAGAATCGGGTACTCGTCAGGCTACAAGCAACCCCACGCACACTGAACAGACAAACCCATGCGCCTAATGCACTGATCTCAAAATGAGCTATGGATATTACACATGACATCGCGATAGTTCTGAAACAACAGGTCGGCGATGACTTGAGTGACGGCAGCCGGGGATTCTGGGAGCTGTTGGCCCTCGACTCAGCTTGAAGTCCAAGTCCGTGTTGTGCTTCACTGTGAAAACTGAGCATGTCCCTGCAGGAAATTAGGCTTTCAGGTTCAACTGATTTCACACATAAATGTGATGGAGTTGATGTAATACGTTGTAGAAATAGACTCGATGACTTGAGCCAAGATATCTTTTTACTCGCGACAAATTTAGCGTAGCCCATGAACACGTTGCATCACTGCGATAACGTAGAGAAACGTTTTCTGAAATTAAACTGAAGAAGCTTAAAGCTCTTTGTATGACTAAACTGTCGACCCCAAAGTGTGTCTAATGCGTTGCACACCACTTTTACTTTGTTTTGTTGAACTTAGTCACTGCTGTTGGAACTAACTCATGATGAAGAAGGAACATTTTAAAACTAATAAGATGCGGTTCTTGTGCAAGCGTTGCTCCTTTAGCAGATCTTCTTTGCACAACCAAGCTTCTTGATTACGTGAAAACATTTAGCATAATTCAGTATTTTGATCATCTGATGTCAGATCAACACACCATTGTATAAGTTGCGTGTCCAAAAATGTAAAATAATTTGGAAAAATCCATAAATAAGTCGCTTCGCTGTATAAGTCACATCTATTATACGTCACCGCTGACAACCTGGAAATGTGCGTGTGTTGTGCCAAAAATAGTTTGGCTGCCATATAGTGGCCGCGTGAGCATGCACGGGAGGTCTTTATCAAGAATTTAAGAAGATTAACACTTAAAAACAATTATTTTTTTGCTCAAAATTATAGTAAAGGTGTGTCTCAGTTGAACTTTCCCTTAATAAATGCACTTTAATGGTCAAATTAGCTTCATTTTGATTGGGCGCTGCAGCAAAATGAAGCTGGTTTGACGGTTGCTCCAAGCGAGCTAGACGAAGGCGTCTTACTATGGCAAGCAGATTGTGTCATTAATAGCCACTTTTACTTTTTACATGACAAAACGGAATGCCATACTACTTGAGTGCCATCTTGCGGCTGAAAATGGTATTGTTCAATATTTTCAGTCAATGAAAACAGTCTTTAAAAAATGGTTTATAAATATGGGGGGAAATCCTTAAATAAGTTGCTTCGGCGTGTAAGTCGTAGGGTATACAAATTAGGTAAAAGTGTTTGACTTATAGGCTGGAAAATACGGTACTTTCAATTTATTTTTTTTATTGCGTACCAGCTAAAATCAGCATTTTTGCAGTGACACCAGGGCTTGATATGGGACAAAGTGCTGCTGTCCCTCTAGCAACCCCTCATACATTGCCCCTACCTGCCACCATTTGTAGCATACTGTCATTTAGGCATGTTTATGCATTTTAAGACAGGTATATGAAAAGTGATGGCAAAGTAAAGACTCACATGCAGAAGCACCAGCTCTTCCTTCATGAGGAGAACCAGTCCACGTCAAGCACTGAATGCTTATTAACATTAACTTTTTGTTTGCATTTTACCCAAACTACAGCTATACCAAAGTGGGCATCTCATACCTGTTTGTTGCCAAACCTTGTGAAAAACCCACTCATTTTAAAACTGTTCTAAATTGTCCCTTATAAACAAATCATTTTTAAAGAAAGTATTTTTTAACTTGTTTTTTTTTTTTTTTTCCCCATTCCAAACACATTTTCATCCATTAGCATTTATAATGGCTTGATTCACGGTCGAAATGGTAGCAATTTTACAATAAAGGCAGTAAATTTGTGTAAAATTGCTGCACTTCAACATCAAGGCTCAACAACTGTTTTAATTCCGGCTGCCGTCGTCCTACCCTGCTAACCTTTAAACTCTGTCAACATCACGTATTCACGTTTAGGAAAAAAAAAAGGGTAATTTGTGATGAATGTACTCTCATTGCTAGGCAGACTTTTTCCTGCTTGATCCGATACATTTTTAGTCCCCAGATTAAAAAAAAATAATCCCCGTTCTCTGTTTATTTGTTTATTTACCTTTGTTTGTTTCTGCCTAGAACATATCAGCGCTTTTGTGTCTCCCCTAATTAGGAATCTTATTAAATGAACTCCCCAAGCGAGGAAACTACTCGGGTAACACTGAAGGGATCTGTGCTATCATGTTCCGTTGATTAAAAGCAAAAGGAGCTCCGATGTCACCTCCTAAATTGTCATTGATTGTTTTCTCTCTTCCGAACAAGCGGACGCGGGTTCTTCTCCACCCAGTAAACTTCTGCCCCGTGTCATCTCTGAGAGTCTGATTCTGACGCTCTTTGTTTGTTACAAATGCATGTTGCATGACAGGAACTGATACGCATACATGTAGAAAAAGAACCTGGAAATCACTTCATTCATTGCATTATTCCCAAGAGCTGCTGAATGTATTTATTTTAATTTAATGACATAAAGGCTATGCTTTTTTTTTTTTTTTTTTTTTTGCCCTCTCTCATCCTAATTTGAAAGCAGTTCACGTTTCGAATATCCTTCCTGCTTCCCGCTCCGCAGTCTGATGGTCCTAAAACTTTCACCACAGGCTATATTCTTATGACAGATGTTTATTACAAGGATGTGATCCACATACTTTAATGCACAACATGCCCACATTACTTACACTAAAGCACCAGCAAACACACACACACACACACACACACACACACGAGGCAGATGAAGCGGATGATATTCCAAAGGAGATAATTTCTTGTTATGGCCGCTCAAAGCAGCTGACGTGCTCATCTCCAGAAGTATGCATGTAGGGATTCATGACCACAGGATGCTTATCTTTATGAATAATAGGTAAAGAAGATAGTCAGATTTTGAAAAAAATTATTTCTAATAAAAGAATAGCAGGCTGTCAAGTGAACAGATTCTGGTTCAGATTTGTGAGGACGTACAGTTCGTATGCTGCTTTTCTTTTCATTGTTGCTATCTCGAAGCTTCTTTTGATTTATGGATGGTACAGTGAAAAACCAGTGGTAAAATATAACGTGATGGTTTAAACTGGAATCTTCATTTATCTTAGCTCTAACCTTAGAAAGGCTTATGAAAGTCTGCACACTTGTAGTTCTTTTGTTGCTCCCGTTATTCTTGAAACTTGCCTTTATCGCCGCAGTCGTGCCATATTATTACGATCAGGTCAGGTTTGCTCATCAGGATTAACAATGCAAACATTAAAGGTGTCCAGCAGTTTTAAATTCCCTGCCACCTTTTATACCAGCGTTTTAAACTGGCTCATGCTGAGAAGCAGTGGTGTATAGATACGTGGGCTCATACCTGCTAGAAAAGCTTAAGCATTCCAGTATACCCACTTAAAAGTGCCCAATGATACATAACACATCATTACACGTCATTGATGCGTTAAACGACAATCTATCAGTATGCAACGCTTTATTACATTCGCTTATCCAGCGAACTATTCTATAAATAATACTTCTGTACTTACTACTCAATACTTGAACATGTTTTGTTTGATACTGTATTATAAATTCTATAATGTTTTTATTACAAAGGCAACTGTTGCACAAAGTTTGCTGTTCATTCATTCTAATATAAGCATCAGAGAAATTTGGAAATGTTCAATATGCTTAAAAATCTAAATGAATTGACGATTGCATTGTACTAACTGGTGTACTTTGGTTTCTAAGCACAGTACGGACCGACTGCAGTATAGTTAGTTTTACGTTGGACGTCCGTGCTTCAACTGTGTCCAACATTCAGCGTAAAACTTGACCGCTACAAAACTGTAGACTACACCACTGCTGAGAAGGGACAGGGTCATAATGGTTTTGGTCAAACCTTTTAAATGACGTTATTCATGCCATGCAATATTATGAGATCTGCCAAATGTGACAACACTTAAAAGTATGTATAGTGAATAATGGTCTACTATTAGTACACCACATTTTAACTCAATATATGTAAAACTGTCCATGTTTTAACCATTTCTGTGTTTGATAAATTTGGTTAATGCTGGTGGACATTTTGATTTAGGCTGACTTCAAATATTAATCAGTAGATGTGCATCCAATGATTACTTTCTGAGAGTTTCATGAAAATGTATTCACTGGGTGATGAGATATTTCTCTAACGCCACAGACAAACCGACACACACATGCTCACACACCCTGACAAGATGCATAAACATTACTGCCTTTGGATGCATGTAATAAAAAAAAAATTGTTGAAAAAGTTATGTTATTTCATACTTTTTGAGTTTTAAGATGCAAAGTGAGTCTGGTGTACAGAAACTGTTCAAAGACTTTGGTAAATCTGAATATCACCTACAAACACACACAAAACATCAGTGGAGCTCAAATATACACGAATATAACTGATAAGATCGCCACAGCCAGAGGAGAAGACAAGAACAGAAGTGAAGTAAAACTCAGTGCAGACTTGTGGCTTGCTCCATTCTTAGCAAGACTTACCAGTGAGTTAAACAGTGATATCCGAGATAAAGCAACAGGTCAAAAGCAATTTCCTGCAGGTTCTGCCAAGTGAAAGCACCTGTGTTAGAGCTATCCACCTCACCGCCTACCCACTGATACGTGAATATTTGTTGCTATACAAACCTGGCACTCGAGAATAAAACCCATGCGTGTCAAAAGTTATAAAACATAAAACAATGTGTGCATATCAATTAATTTAAAATCAAAAATGACAAAAATAGTTTTCCAAATATGTTGGGCTTCTTAAAATTCAGAATGCCTTCTTCTCTCGTGGCAAACAAGTTGGAAAGATTGTCAGAAACAAAATGAATCCAGGAGAGAAATCTAACCTTTAACAAAATGTTAGAAAATGACCTTTGACCACAATAAAAGCCTCCAAACATTTCTTAAATGTTCTAAGAAGCTTCGTGCCCATTTTTCTGGTGATTTCTGCCAACGTCCCACTGTGTGTGTTTATGGTCCACTTTGTATACAGGTGGTTGTCATAAAATTAGAATATCATGAAAAAGTTGATTTATTTCAGTAATTCCATTCAAAAAGTGAAACTTGTTTATTATATTAATTCTTTACGCACAGACTGATATATTTCAAATGTTTATTTATTTTAATGTTGATGATTATAACTGATAACTAATGAAAATACCAAATTCAGCATCTCATAAAATTAAAATATTGTGAAAAGGTTCAATATTGAAGACACCTGGTGCCGCACTCTGATCAGCTGATCAACTCAAAACACCTGCAAAGTCCTTTAAATGGTCTCAGTCTAGTTCTGTAGCTACACAATCATGGAGAAGACTGCTGACTTGACAGTTGTCCAAAAGACGATCACTGACACCTTGCACAAGGAGGCAAGAAACAAAAAAGTAATTGCTAAAGAGGCTGGCTGTTCATAGAGCTCTGTGTCCAAGCACATTAATAGAGAGGTGAAGGGAAGGAAAAGATGTGGTAGAAAAAAATGTACAAGCAACAGAGATATCTGCACCCTGGAGAGGATGGTGAAACAAAACCCATTCCAAAATGTGGGGGAGATTCAAAGAGTGGACTGCAGCTGGAGTCAGTGCTTCAAGAACCACCACGCTCAGACATATGCAAGACATGAGTTTCAGCTGTCACATTCCTTGTGTCAAGCCACTCTTGAACAAGAGACGGCATCAGAAGTGTCTCGCCTGGGACTGCTGCTGAGTGGTCCAAAGTTATGTTCTCTGATGAAAGTACATTTAGCATTTCCTTTGGAAATCAAGATCCCAGAGTCTGGAGGAAGAGAGGAGATGCACAGAATCCACGTTGCATAAGGAAAGCAGGTCTCTCTTGTAAATGAGTCCTTGAGGCTCAATGGGATTTACCTGGCTAAATAAAGGTTGAATGAAAAAAAAAAAATGATTGAGGAACAGTGTCAACTTTCCTCAGTCAGTGATGGTCTGAGAGGACATGCCATCTGCTACTGTTGGTCCACTGTGTTTTCTGTGGTCCAAGGTCAATGCAGTCGTCTACCAGGAAGTTTTAGATCACTTCATGCTTCATGCTGCTGACCAACTTTATGGAAAAGTAGATTTAATTTTCCAATAGGACTTGGCACCTGCACACAGTGCCAAAGCTACCAGTACCTGGTTTAAGGACCATGGTATCTCTGTTCTTAATTGGCTAGCAAACTCTCCTGACCTTAACCCCAAAGAAAATCTTTGAGGTACTGTGAAGAGGAAGATGTGATACACCAGACCCAACAACTCAGAAGAGCTGAAGGTCACTATCAGAGCAACCTGGACTCTCAGAACACCTGATCAGTGCCACAGACTGATCCACTCCATGCCACACCGCATTGCTGCAGTAATCCAGGTAAAATAGGCCCCAACTAAGTATTGATGCTGCACATGCTCATACTTTTCAGTTGGCCAACATTTCTAAAAATCATTTTTTTTTTATTGGTCTTAAGTAATACTCTAATTTTCTGAGATGCTGAATTTGGGGTTTTCATTAATTGTCAATTATAATCATCAACATTAAAAGAAATAAGCATTTGAAATATATCAGCATGTGTGTAAAGAATGAATATAATATACAAGTTTCACTTTTTGAATGGAATTACTGAAATAAATCAACCTTTTTATGATATTCTAATTTTATGAGCAGCACATGTATTACAATTTTAAAATTTCCACATGAGTGTTATGAAACTTGTTCATTCAACTCCACCTTGAGCTACTTCTTTAGTTTCACGGATAGCTACATTATCCGTACACTCTTTTGTGAGTTGTGGTGGCAGAAGCTGATAATGTTTTTTTTTTTTTTTTTTACAAGCTTAGCAGATCGAACACCTTTTTCTTTTAACACAATTTGTAAAAGCTAAAACTATTAACCGTTTGAAAACAAGCTCAAAGGCTGTGTCTCTCTCAGAGGATTCAAAGCTGACAATAAGATCGCAGGTGTGTTGTCACTTTGGGGTATTTGGTGAATAAATAGTTTCCATTGAATTACATCAGCTGAATTTGTTAGTCGGCTCCGACACCAAGTTGAGCCGAGGCTGCTGCTCTGGCTACGTGCCTAATTTGATGCATCGCCAAACGAGCTGTGTACTTGTTACTATTTATGAGCGACAGATGTGCGCTGGGATTTATCCATCCCATTTTCAAGGGTTTTAATGTATGCTCGTTCTGTTTTGAATTGCCAAACGTCCCCTCCCGCCCTGTCCTCCCATCCTCTCTCCTCTCCTGTCTTGTGTTTTTGTCTCTCTTCTCAGTGGCCACCTCTCAGCATTAACTGTTGCTGTGATCTGACTCAACCTCTCCCTCTGCATTACCACTGCAGCACCATCAATCACACCCGTACGCACACTGAGCGATTGAGAGCGAGGACAAGGATGGCTCTGTGATAGACAGAGTGTGTGTCAGAGGGAAACTTGCCTTGTGCATGCTGGTACATATTTCAAATGTTAACTGGAGAAACATCCAAAAGGGACTTAATTAATTTCTGACGTGTTAACAGTATTTACATCTGAAGTTATTGCTGTAGACACGTAAACCTCTGAAGAAATTCCCAAACAAAGACGTGAAGATAGAAGTACGGGTGCAGAGACCTCTTTGATAGTGTTGTTTATGAGTGTGTAAATTTTGGCTTTTTCAATGTGAATTATTATTTTTTTTCCATCTTTGTATCTTCATGGAAACTGTTTTAGGAGCCATTAAACTGTATTTCTGGCAAATGTGTTTTCAAGTGAGAAAATCTTGAACCACTACTGCCAAATGCATTCTTTTGACAAATAAAATGTCGTAGACCCACCTCTAACCTTAACTACCACGTGTGGCAGACACATGGAGAGTGATAACAATAAAGCAAGGTTAAGTTTTTTTTTTTTAATTCATTTATTTTTTGCTGTTGCAGGTGCTAGTTTTGTAGCTACAACAAAACCTTCAAATGTTGTTACTTCAATGGATAGAGGTGTCTGACAAACAATGAGATGATCCTAAATAGACTGCAGTGGTTCCAAACTCTGGTCCCTGAGGAACACCATCTTGTTTCTTCCTTTATTTGTTCCTCTGCTCCAACACACCTGATTTGAATGAAAGAGTGATTAACAGGCTTTCTGCCAAACTTAAGGAAGTAATTAAACCACTGAATCAGGTGTGTTGGAGCAGAGGAACAACTAAAGCATGCAGGATGGTGTTCCTCAAGGACCAGGGTTGGGAACCACTGAAATAGAGCACAGCAAAAATGTTTTACTGTTACAACAAATATTCTAAAGCCAAGAAAGTTTTTCACTCACTTTACTGAACTGTCAAAAACACAAAATAAGCCAAAAAAAAAGCTGTAGAAAAATGTCATGGTTGATGGTCCTTACCTAACTGGTTGGAAATATTTCTGGAATTAAGTTGTGTTTACAAGGATATTTATGGAAACTGATAGTTGGTTTTAAAAATAAATAAATAAAATCTGTGTGGTTCAGACCTGAGAATAAATATACACAAATAGCTTAATGTTGCTGCTCAGTTGCAGAGAAATCTGTTATTTCAAACTACTGAGACTCCAAGGTAATGATCATGTTTGTAGTTTTATTCTCACAAGCTCAAATAGTTAATGGCATTTTATATTCCTAACGAACAAATTGTACTTTTCTGATCATTTCAGTCAGCGGCTCTTCGTCCACTGAAACGGCATTAAGTAAATCCTCCCATTGACATTTCATACGTTTGTGCATCTGCATAGGTTTTGGTTCAGAGTACAGTTCACTTAAAATAAATGACTTGGATGTTGAGCCCCAGCGGCTTAACAGAGACTAATTTCATGCTTTTTCCACGAGAAAAAAAAAAATCAGGGCGATATTGCCATTTCTTGCATAGTGGGACTAATTTCACATGAAAAGAAAAATATCGCGGGACAATATTGTTGGCTAATGAGACACTGTGATGCAAATTAAGAAATTTCCCCATGTCTTGGGAGGACAATGAAGAAAACCAACAGTAGTAGTTGTCGTACATCATCGGCTTTTTCTTCTCTCGTCACATAAATATGTAATATATTGTTAAGAACTTGCCGCCTTTAATCTTAATTAAACCTAAGGGCTTCAAAGTCAGTTTTTTTTCCTTTTCACTCAAACGCTTTGTTTGATTTTATGTTGTTTTTCAGTGCATGTTAACACTTATGAGCAGTTTAATGAATTTCTCTTCAGATTTCCTCCATTTAATACAAACATCCTTTATGCTAACATATCTCATACTTTGACACTGTTTCCGGCTGCATGACGTCTTATTCCAAAGTAATGCTAGTATAAAAACATTTGAGTAGAAATATTTTTGTGCAGTTCTGCTGTAGAGATCAGTATGCAACATTTTTGGACACCAAGGATAAAATTGGTGCATTTGACGGACACGGTGGACAATCGCGGTGAGCGTCAAAGCTCACACATGTTCTCCGGGTAAACAGCAGCTTCTGCTGTGTCCTCCGGTCACGTGGACACTGACTCATGCCGTGCCTGCATCGTGGGGAATATATTCACAACTCCTCACACCTCTGCACTCACACTGTGCAGGTTTAGAAGTTTTTCTTTTGTCTGTCAGAATCTCCTCTGTGGAAAACTTTACAATGAGAACATGGACTAAGAATAGCAAACTAGCAGAACTGTTTTACATATGTGTCTTCTTTAGAGAGCACCAGTCTTTGGTAATATAGGTTTGTAGATCAACATGTTTATATCATCTTTTTTGAAGCTGTATTATTTATGTTACATTTTAACTGCGTTGCATTGTTTATCCTGAATTATGGATGTTCCTGTAGTGCTTTAAACACATGTTCAGACCACATTTTATTTTGAAAGGGCAGGTAACGTGTTTATTCTCAAGAAAAATCAGTTAAAACAAGCTTTTTATTGTGATATCTCTAAACAAAAGAGTGAAACGACTCATTCCGAATTGTTTTGTGAGCAGTCTTTTCGTCCTGGTCACGTTGCCAGGTATTGCTGACAAAGAGAACATTAAATCACTGTTAGCGAGCCGCGGCTACCGCAGGAGCTTCGCACAGTTTGGGTTTCCTTTAGCTCGGCAGTGCAGTTGTACACGCACATAAAAGAGCACGTGCACTGTGTTGCACACAGGCACCATCTCCACCGCCTGATTCCAATTAACCTGTGGAAGCTCCTTCTAGGCTGAAAGAGAGAACCCTAATTTGTCAACCTGCCACGGGTCTTTGAGCTGAAGGTCGTTAGGAACTGGAGTTCACCTATAATTACTGCCGGACCACCGCCTCAGCAGGGGGGTGCATGCATATTCTACATGTAGGTGCATTGTTCAAGACATCCTGTCTGTTTGCATATGTGCTTTGCATTTGAATAATGTCTTCTCAAAATTAGAGCTATCTTTTCATAATAATAATAATTTATGGAATTTGTACATTTTTCAATCTCAAAGTGCTATAATATGAAAACAATAGAATATTTTAGGTCAAAAGCTAAATGATTTGCTAAAATCACAATCTTCTTGTCTGTTCTGTGATTAACAAACATAATAATTCATATTATATTTTTAAACAGGCTGACCTGATTTTTTTTATGTTGCTCCAAATTATGAGCTGCAACTTTTCTTTGTAGCTCCAGTTAAATTGGTTTGATCTTCAGTTTGTGATATTTGTTCAAACGTAGTTCGCTTTGTACTTGTGCATGTGCAAAAAAATAATTTATGACCATGTTCAGTTCAAATGTTGCTCTAATTCACTCTTAAGAGGAGCGAGGCGTCAATCACTGCTTGAGAAGAAATAATAGATGTTTGTTTTTGACTCGTTTCAAGTAACTTTACATAGTTGTAAGCGCCATTTATAGCAAATATAGTTTAATATTTGATTTCAAAACAAATTTATGCTTGTTTAAAGAGAGTATGGTTTGAGTTACTTTTATTCTATTAGGCTTCTATGGTTCCAGACAGGAAGGTTGACATGGTGGAATGTGTAAGTTGAAACTCCAAGAGGGATGTAAAAAAAAAAGGAGCTAAGGCCGAGCGACACGGTTATTTTACCGTTGGCGTTGCAAATAAGCCGTCTCAACGCGTCAAAACAGTCTCTTCTCCTTTGTTCATGATTTAAGGTAAATATGAAGGAGATAGAATGAAAAAGAAAACATTGATCCTACAATAGTTTTCTGTAGGAAGCTGAGATTAAACATAAAAAAGACAATAGTTGAAGCAGATGACAGATCTGTGGAAGCCCATTTATGCCATGAATGAAAAAGTAAAAGCCCAACAGGAAGTCATAATTTTGACTTTTAAAGTCATAATTACGAGAATAAAAGTCATAATTTCGACTTTTAAAGTCATAATTTTGACTTTTAAAGTCATAATTAGGAGAATATAAGTCATAATTTTGACTTAAAATCATAATTACGAGAATAAAAGTCAAAATTATGAGTTTTATTCTCGTAATTAGGACTTTAAAACTGAATTATGACTTCCTGTTGGGCTTTTATTTCATAGCGGAAATGGGCTTCGATACTAAATGCTATATAAAGTGGCGATGAAAAGATGTATACATGACATACTTTTATTTAAAAGGATTGATGTTTGAAGGCAGAGGGACATACACTGAATGAATGAAACTGTGTGCTATGCAGGAAAACTACCAATGTCTGACAGGAAGTTGCTTCCCTGTAGAGTTACGGTGAGACAAACTTAAATATTAATTTAGAAAAGTCGAAATTATGACTTTAAAACTCAAAATTACGACTTTTTTTCTCATAATTATGACTTTAAAACTCAAAATTATGACTTTTATTCTCGTAATTATGACTTTAAAACTCGAAATTATGACTTTGATTTTCATAATTATGACTTTAAAACTCGAAATTATGACTTTTATTCTCATAATTATGACTTTAAATCTCAAAATTATGACTTTTATCTCGTTATTATGACTTTAAAACTCGAAATTATGACTTTTATTCTCATAATTATGACTTTAAAACTCGAAATTATGACTTCCTGTTGGGATTTTATTTTTCTTTCATGACATAAATGGGCTTCCATACAGATAATTGCAAGTGTTGTCTTTGTAATAAATGTTCAGTCTTGTGTTTGCGGTGTAGTCAACCTAACATGTTTTACTGTCAAACATATAACTTCAACTGATACCTCAAAAACTAAATACCCCTTCTTGAGACTAGTCGGCTTCAGAAATTTGACGTTTTCTGTGCATGATTGAATGTAGTGCATTTGTTATTTCTGCATGTTAAATACATTGTCAGGTCTAAATAAACTTTAAACCAAATGTTTTATAATAAACCTGTCCTTATATTTTGTTTACAGTTATCTTTTATAAATTCCACATTGCAGTTGTTCTTTCAACAACAATGTCACAACATTGACGTCTGCAGCTAGTTGCAAAAGTTCTTTAGCCAAGATCTTATTTTATAATCACGGGCACATGATTGGAGTATAAAATGGGAAAATTGTGCCTGTAAATAACAAATCACAACTTTTACTAAGCCACAAACCCATTGTACATAGTAGTGTAATCATATCACACAGGTGGCCAGTGAAATTGACACCTTAGGGCCACCGTAGCAGTAAGCTCGGCTTGGTACACTTAACAAAAGCTTTAATTCCTAAATCACATTTAGTCAAAATCGTTGCCAAGATGGACGTCAGCATTAAATATATTTTAGTACTTTGCATAGTTTGATAACATGTGAAAATTAATATTAAAATTTGTGACTCTGTGGCTAATGTTTTTGTACAAATATCTGTCAGTGTTCCTTGACATATTCTCATACAGTCTTTGTTTTTAGGATTGTTATTTTGTGGGGGAGTGGGGGGAATGGGGCATCATTCTGCCGACCCTAGGACTGAACTTTTGAACATGCACACACAAAAAACGTTAATTTATATACTATATATATATATATATATATATATATATAAAACCATAATTTTCACTGTATAAGTCGCAGTTTTTTGCACAATTTAGCTTTTTATTTTGTTTGTTTGTTGTTGCATAATTTGCATGCCGTACAACAGATAGCCTGAAGTGAAATGTTTGTGGATTTTTTCCCATATTTATAAACTAATTTTTGTTTGAGATATGACTGTTTTCATTTATTTTGACTGAAAATATTGAACACTATCATTTTTCAGCCGCTAAATGGCACTAGAATATCAGGCATGCCGTTGTATCATGTAATAGATGAAAGTGACTATGACAATTTCAAAAAAGATTAAGACAAAAACAACTGGATTTTATTTATTGTACTTTATTGTTTTTGTATTGAAATTATAATTTTTTTGTATTTACCATGTCCTGGATGACTGAAAATCTTCATTTATTAATGACACAATCGGTTTGCCATAGACTGCCACCTTCGTTCTAATCGCTGATTGAAGCAATCATCAAATCAGCTTCATTTCTCTGCACCGCCACATGGAAATGCAGCTAATTTGACCATTAAAGTGCATTTATTAAGGAAAAGTTCAACGGAGACACACCTTTGCTATAATTTTGAGCAAACAAATAATTGCTTTTAAAACGTTAATCTTGTTAAATTCTTATTAAAGTCCTCCCGTGCACGCTCCCGCAGCCACCATTTGGCAGCCAATCGATTTTTGATACAACACCGGCACACATTTCCGGGTTGTCATCGGTGACGTGTAACAAACGCAACGCATCAATGGTGACGCATATTAGATGCAACGTATACGGTGAAACAACATATTTATAGATTTTTCCACTTTATTAGACATATTTGGACTGATGTGACTTATCGGGCGGAGTGACATTTTAGGCAGAAAATACGGTATACATATATATATATATAATTTTAGAAGAATGTCCCCACAGGCCTCAGGTGTGATGCCTGCATCGCTTCATCTGCCGCTCCACATTAACTGATGACTCCATCACTCCGGTGAGGACTTTTCCTTTCATTCCTCCAGAGCCTGGTCTTTTCTCTAGTGCTTTCTTGCAGCTGCGCAGATGTCTCTTCCCAGTTGTTTAGTAGTTCCCATATTGTGCCTGCAGAGATTGTCAAACTTTCCAAATTAAACATTCCCATCAGTTCTTCTCTGTTTTATTTTAGCTGTTGTATTTTTCTCCATCTGTTCTCTAATCTGCAAAAAAATAAAAAAATCTTACCACATTTGCTACTCAAAGATGATTTCTTTTTTTTGTCATAGTCATCACGTTGTAATGAGCTGTAGAGATTTGGAGATCATTTCTTAACCCATTTGCAGTCAGTTTAGCCATCTCTGTAGTGTTTTTATTTGTATTTTTTTTCTGATGGGTACAAAAACTTTAACACGTCTCGAGTACAACTACAGGTTTATCTTTCAATGTGTCTTTTTGGCGTAATTAGAAGAAATGCAAATTAGCTGTAAGCTCTCTGTAAATAGCTTTAGGTTGTAATTTATTCATTTTATTCAGTGTTAGCGTTGCGCACACGTTTTCATAAAAAGCGTAATGACAAACTTTTGTGATTTTACTAACAGCCTGAAGAAAGGCAAAAATACAAAAGTTTTTAAGCCCCGTGTATATTTTTTTTGTCCATGTCAAGTCTGTATTGTTTGTTCGTGCAGCCACCCATCAACATCTTTCTGTATGCCAACTTGGACATATTAGACACCAACACTGGAGTTTTTTAATGAAGTTAACTTGGTACTTATGTGAAAACCATTACATGCAAGTGTGATTTCAACACATAAGTACATTAGTTTACTTTATTCCCAAACCCTGAGCACAGCTGTCACGTTGCACTGCCAATCAGAGCATATTGTTTCTCAGCATAGTGGAGTTTAGGGCTGACCAAGGGGGTGGGGGGCAGTGAAGGGTGTGATATAATGGGCTGGAGTTGCCAGATTGGCAGCAAATCATCTTTATGAGCACACAGAGGGGTAGTAAGAGGTTCACGGTTTTTTTCCCCAACTTTTGGAAATGATCGAAGCCCGTCCAGATCTCACCAACAACCGGTACTTCACTGATTGCTCTGATTCAGCCCCACATGGCGGGCATTCACTGGAAACAAAGTGGACATTTATGTATCACTCTCTATTTAAAGTTTTTTGTTCCTTTCTGGCGTGATCAGAGCCTTTTCATAGCTGCAGTTTTGGGAAAAAAAATCTAACTTTTTCTTGTAGTTTTATTTCTCTTTAACCCGAGTAATACGGAGCGCGTTGTGCCGCCACCAGTGCAGTTAAATACGCACCTATAACTAAATCCAAACATTTGTTGCATTAAACTGATGCTTTTCCCTCCGTGTCTGCAACGTACCAGAAACAATTTCACACATGGGATATCTTGATGCAGCTTCCCATCGTGCTGAAACGAGGGAGGCTGAGCTCGTGGATGTGTGCCTGGTTGTTTGTCTGAATGACAAACTTGTGTGTGTGTTTGTGTGTGTGTGTGCGTGTGTGTGTGCGTGTGTGTGTGTGTGTCTGATTTCACTTGGGCTGAAAACTGCAGTTTGACGTATAAATATGAAAAGCGTTCCACCATTGTTCGAAGGCTGTGCTTAAAAGTTCCCATTAAAATCATACAAACATTTTTCCTGGCTTCAGCTGTGTAGTTTTTTTTTGCTTCAAAACATTTTAATATAAATTAAGTTGTTTTATACCACAGACTGGATAGCTGTACAAATTAACTTTAAGCTATTAGTTCCATTATTTTGTCTGAATAAACACATTTGAAATCCAGTAGTGTAATTAAGCGAATATACAAATATTAATTTTATATTTATTTCAATTTCTGCCCATGTTGGACCCTGCCTATTAAAAAAAACATGAATAAATAAATATAACTAAAAAAAACAACAATAGGGGAAGTTATGAAGGTTTGCAAAGAACTCATCAGCACTTTACCTGTCCTGCATGAATGAATATTCTGTGAAGTGATGTATTAATGTTTTTTTTTTTTATTCATTGTTTTATTTATTATTATTATTATTGCTATTATTTGTTACTGGTTATATTAAAGTGACCAACTCAAGACTTACTTATGTTGGATTTATGAAAATTGACTGTGAAAAGTTTGACACAGCATCAAAGCTCTGCGCCTCATTTATTTTTCCAAATTAAAACATCTTACTATAATGGCACTGTATTTTTATTATTTTAATAAAGCAGATCAATATTCTGGTTTTGGTGATAGTTAATTTATACAATCTGTTTTTGTTTCATTGTATGATTTTCTTGTGTGACTTTTAACATACTTTAATTTGCAGCAGTATGCATGGCATATACGTACTTGCATGGTACATAAGTAACAGTAACAGTAACCTAAGTACAAGGTAAGTACCGCATACATACATGCTAAGAACCATGTATTGTACATAGTATATATCTGGTACAAACTTACCCTTTAGTTTTGCACAATTTTATAAAATGCTGCTCTAATTTCTGAGATAAGATGCATACAAACAGTGAACACAAAGAAAAAAAAAATCCATAGAACATATTTGTAGCTGTAAAAACAATTCATGTTCTTTACCTGCTTTTCCGTTCTGGGTCGTCGGTGCCTGTGTCCAGCCGTCACTGTGCGAGAGGCGGGGGACACCCTGGTCAGGTCGCAAGTCCATCACAGGGACACATAGAGACATTCACGCACACCTGGGGACAATTTGGAGCGATCAGACATGCATGTTTTTAGTCTGTGGAAGGAAACTGTAGTATCTGGAGAAAAGTGAAGCGTGCACGGAGAGAACATGCAAACTTCACACAGGGCGACCTTGCTGTGAAGCAGCTACACTAACCACTAATCCACTTTGCTGCCTTAAAGAAAACTATTTAGTTTTACTTTCCACTTTTCCTTTTTCATATATAATACTATAATGAATAATCTTCTTCTTGTTCTTTTTGGTTGAATTTCTCTTTTCTATTTGTATGTCCAGCCCCAGCATCTCTTGTGCCATAAACTCACTCACATGAAAATATGTATCAACTCAGTTAAGGCTTAATCTTGAATTCCTCTGTGTTCACACTCAACTACAAACCTGTGCACTCACCGTCCCACAATCCTTTGCTGGTAGGGTATCACCTGGTAGGTCATGCTTCATGCAGCTCTGAGCAGATCCGTCCTGGCTGAGAGGTCTTCGAGCCAGACGAGTCTAACTGATCTGGCCAGGGGCGTATTCCACCGGGCATGTTTAGTGAAAACTCGTGGTTGTCTTTTTCAGAAAGTGTTCTGACTGTCGGGTGGAATCTGTCAACCGTACGGTGGTATGTCACAACCTTTAGTAACTTTGAGGATTAGATGGAGGATTAATGTCTTCTCATGACCTTTTACAGTAAATAATGAATAGGCATGTAGAAACAATGTTCACATGTGGTCTTTGTTTTTTCAGCTGACCCTTAAATATAGTTTGCACATAGAAAAAATGAATAAAAATGGAAAATCACTGAGGAATATCACTCATTAAATATTTTTATTAATACAGCAAGATTTCTGCATATTTTCTGCTTCATCATCCTGCAAGGAAAATTCAGATCGCCTAAAATGTAGTATATATATATATATATATATATATATATATATA
>NC_056517.1:38083178-38094504 GCF_014905685.2 Nematolebias whitei
CCGACAATATTTATCTAGTCTTTTTTATGTAGGTTTGGTTTATTCAGGCAGCATTGTATAATATTTGCATGTTAAACAACCAAATCTTTTTTGTTTAATCCTTATATTTTAAACTAATGAAACGGGAAATGGACCAAAAAAGTTCATACCTAAACATATTTACCAGTACTACCACCCACCACCCTTTTATAAAAACGACATCAAAAACACTGGAGGAGTCTTGTCGGGGGGCATCCTGTCACCAAAGACCTCCCGTACACTAGCTTCAGGGTCGATGGATTACTACTGACACAAAGAATCAGTCATTGTGAGTACCTCTTTAATTACCCAGATAAATAATTGATTACCTTAAACAGCCTGACCCACAAGGTTTACTGCTCACACTAACTGAATGTTAAAGCATAATGTTCACTAGTACAAGACTGAACACTCTGAAAAAGACCTCAATATTATGGACTATAACATCAAACTAAGACATTGTTTAATCAAAATGGTTTAATTAAGCTATTGTTCTACTTGGACATCCATTTTTATCAATTAAAACCTTACTTTGATTAAAGGGAATAGTTTATAATTATCAAGAGATTTAAAATGTACTTTGAAATTGGCAAATAATTAGTTTCCTCGTGTAGTCATGGAGGTGGCACGGTGGTGCAGTTAGTAGAGCTACCGGCTCTCAGAACG
Source organism: Nematolebias whitei (assembly GCF_014905685.2). NCBI lineage: Eukaryota > Metazoa > Chordata > Actinopteri > Cyprinodontiformes > Rivulidae > Nematolebias > Nematolebias whitei. Next base: position 38,083,863 of record NC_056517.1, read on the forward strand.
AAGGCTGCCGGATCAAATCCCAGCCGGGGACCTTTCTGGGTGGAGTTTGCATGTTCTCTCCTTGCATGCGTGGGTTTTCTCTGGGTGCTCTGGTTTCCTCCCACAGACCAAAAACATGCAGGTTAGGCTGACTGGTAACTAAATTTTACCTAGGTGTGAGTGAGAGAGTGAATGTTTGTTTGTCTCATTTGTCTCTATGTGTCCCTGTGATGGACTGGAGACCTGTCCAGGTGTCCCCATCCTCTCTCACAGTGACTAATGCACATGGGCACCAATGACCCCATGACCGAAAAAGGAAGAAGAGGGTAAAGATGAACAAACAAAACCAGAAATGTTGCAGAGTTCAAATCTTTTCTTCCAACACATAAACAACAAAATATTTAAATCCCTTATTTTTTTCTGGCACGGCCATTCTGACCTACAAAACCCCAACGCATTTCAGCAAAAAGCCTTTGTCAGGTACTCTAAACTTATTTCAACGAGCTATGGGTTCATTTCCTAAGGTATTCAACCAATGGGAGCATGGCACCTGTAATGGAATCGTCCATCACCAGGACTGTGCCCCTGGACATCTCAAAAAATGGAACAACAAATGAGGGCATCCTTTATGACCTAAAACCATGGTCAAAGCACAGTACAACAAAAAACGATAACACTACGTACAAAGAATCACTTGAAATTAAATTAAAAAAAAACTTTATAATGTAGAAATAACATTAGAAGACTATATTGGAAAATTTGAATAAATGTGAGAACGGCATGGAGGTGCAGCGGTTAGAGCTGTTGCATCACAGTCAGTAGGTTCGAGGACTCCCTTTGAGGCCTTTTTGTGGTGATTTCTTTGGACTATTGGGACTAATATGAATATTGTCATGACACATTTTTGTTCCTTCTTTCTCTTTCGCATGAGCCTGGTGTTCAATCATCTGTTTCTCATGTTGTCACTGTCAGAGTGTTTTTCAAAAAGAAATATATAACATGGCAGTGTATGTTTGTTTTTTAATGCAATATATAATGTAACTTGTGTTTTGTAGTTTTGTTTCTTTCATTTTCTGCTTTGTTCATTGCATTTTGTCTCAGGGAGCTTTGCTGTCTCCTAAACCCAAACATACAGAACCTTAAAAAAAAATCATATTATACAGGATGAATCAAGTTTCAGTGTTTCAGAAAGACGTCACCAAAAAGTCTGGCTTCCTTTAAGGGAAGGGAAGTCTGAGATTGTCATCATTGAATGTTCCCATACAATGATGAAATTACAAATTAGAAGGGGGCCAAGATGGAGTAGAGGCAGGGCGGCCGGCTCGGGACCCGAAAGTGCCAAGCTCGAACCCCAGTCATTGCACATCTCGTGGTGTCTCTGAGCAGCACGCCCTATCCCCAAAATGCTCCCCGAGTGCCTTCAATAGCTGCCCACTGCGCCACCTGGTGGTGGATGGGTTAAATGCAGAAAGCCAATTTTGCCATTGTATGTGAGCATACAATGATGACAACACATAACACATTATTATTATTATTATTATTATTATTAAAATAGTTCTCTGCATTTAACCCATCACACCTGAGATACGCCCAGGTGGAGCAGTGGTCAGCTTTGTAAATGCCCGTAAAGCAGTTAGGGATTAGACACCACGACATGTGGGAATGGCTGAGAGTCGAACCGCGACTTTCTGGTCCCAAGTCGGCTGCTCTACGCCTACCCCACCTCAGCCCCATTTAAGGCCTGTGAGCAATGCTAGAACAGACTACATAAAACCAAAGATAAGCAGCGACGCAGCATTTGTCGTCATGTTTCACTGAAAGCTTCAAATCCAAGTTCACTCGCCGACTTCTTACAAATGCTCCAAAGATTGACCTCTGAGAGTCACATCAGCTCATTGCCTGGCTTGTTTCTGCACAAAGGAGATGGAATATTCATTAACTCGCATTTCATTTGGGTAATTTACATGCTAATTTAAAAGTACTTTTCGACAAAAACCCAAGTACAGCGCTGTTTTAAGAAAGGATTTTTACTATTTTTAAGGGGTCCTAGAAAACCTTTAGTTTAGAAGACAGCAATTAGGACTGAACAAGAACGAAACATTCAAGTATTTTCCACACCTCTAAATATCTATCTGGTAATTGTATCTTTAACATTTTCAAAACAAGTTTATTTTAGGGATGTTATTTCTTTAAGAAAAACTAGAACATGGTCATGAGGTAAACAATCATTTTGATTCATGGCGTGACGATAATTGATTTGAAAATGAGTGGGTGCCCACCTTCAGGTCCAGATAATTGTTATTCAGTCCAACTGTTATCCTCTACAACACACAGCAGGAGTGTGGAAACTCCAAGCACAGAGTTTCATAATGAAACACTGCTGTGAAGCTATAGCAGTGCATGATGGGTAATATATCATGAGATCTAAACTGGATCCTTACAAGACGTTAATGTGGATGCTGTCGTTTCAAGATTCAACTAATAGTGGAGGGAAGTGGTTGTTGAATTCATTATGTGGAACAGCAAGAGCAAGTAAACACTAAATATGTATACTTTCAAAAAATATCAGCCTCACAACCAACAAAATACATCAAATGAAAGGACATTTGATTGGTTGCTGTGTTTAAAAATTGTGGAAGCTTTAATTATGTCATCAACTCAAGAAAAGCTTTTAAAAAACGTTACGTTTGGGCAACTTGGACAATTAAAACTGCTTGAATTTCCCTTGAACTTCTAAGAATTTGTTTTCCTTTCCGTTTTTAAAGCTAAGGGTTGTACTGTTGCCTTTTACACAGAGCTTTCCTTAAGGTTCATTTTTAAAGAAGCATGTGTTACTGTAATCTTCTAGACACATTAAAAGTATAACGAGCTGAACTCATTTGTCCTGAAACCATTTTATTTTGTTTTTTACATTACCAGCTGCTTTATTTTTTAATTGCTGAGTTTATTTTTTTTTATCTAGCTTACTGAATCTGTGTGTGGTTTTAACATTTTGTTCATGCAAGACACTGAGCGCACTCAGAAACCTGAAATTATTACCAGACGAGCCATAATCCGGTCTCATTATGAGGCCAATAGATTCACTCTTCCTCATGCAGTCAGATATAAAGCACTGTTTGTTTTTATTTCATAAACTTTGGTTGGGACTTAAGATGGTGGCAGTGGTATAAACAACCATCTGTCATGCAAATTAGATAAGTATTTCCTAAGATGTGGAACTTGTGTTAATTTGTGTCATATGTGACGCCTTTTTGGTGACGCTCACTTGGGAACTCGTGTTGGCCAATTCCAGGTGTGTGAGACATGTGAATGTAGCTGCCTGCTAATTGGTAAAAGGTTTTCAGATTCTTTGTCACTGGCCAAACAAAAAAATACTTTTTTTAATCATTTATTTTGATTTTAAGACTTCAAAGCGCAGGGTTCATGCTTTATGGATGTTCAAGAATCTTTATTATCCCCAAGGGGCAATTTGTTTCACAGTCAGTAGGAACACAAATCATCCATACTAGATATTGAGAAGCCTGATCACTACAGAAATAAATGTTTTATTAGTATATTTGTCAAACATCAGGGCAGCAGGAAGTTGTGTTCAGATGGAAGCAAGCTGAACTCACCATGGAGTGATGATCAGGATCTGCCAGAATCAGCCTGGCCTTGTTCATTGACCTCGCCTTGTGTATGTCAGTGAGGTTCTGTATTGCTATGCGAGCAGTTTTGCTGCACATCTTGACAATCCCTGAGAGTTTGTTCCTGTTTCTGCATGTCGGAAATCCAAACCAACAGATGAAGTTAAAAGTTAAGAGACAATAAAACAGACTCATAAAAGTACAATCAACATTAAAACCACAGAGCTTCTGATAACAATACAATCTCTCGTGGGCCTTTGTACAAAGTGAGTTCACATGGGGGTCAAAGGTCAGTTTGTCATCAAGAACAGTTCCCAGATATTTATATTGATGCACCACCTCGACAGCTTCACCGTTAATGACGTCTATCCTGAAATTCAAGAAGTAGTAGAATAAGTCATATTTCTGATGAGGATGACCAAATGTGAGTTATTTCTTACTTTTACAGTAACTAAACAACTATTTGAATTACCTTATACATTTTATGCAAACACTTTAAACTGAAATTTTCTTGTGTTATTTAAATAAAGTTGTAGCCATTTTAGTCAAAACTTGTCAATGATGTTATTCACTATCATGTGATACTGTGAACTCTTGTGGATCTGCCAAAGTTTCAAAGATCACGCATTATTTATTATCTCCTGGAGTATGTGCTGACTTTCACTTCCAGCTGACGCTATAGAAAATATTTGCTTAACATCTGTAATATTAGGTGAGTTACTAATATTTTTTGTGTTTCCCTAGGTCAGTTGGCTGTGGCAGTCATCTTGAGTCAGTTGTACATGAACTCGTGTGTTCATGAGTTTCATAAAGCTGAATGTCTGCTGGTTCACAAGCTGTTTTGCTAACATTACAGAAAAATGAACACACATACAGACATGAGCAGAAACAATAACGCCTTGGGCTACAGGTGATTATTACTGAAAATGTGATTTTTGGCAAAAACTGGAGCTTTCACTTGCACCTAATGCCAAAACCATGCACACTACAAGCATGTTACAGTTTAAGGAGACCACATCTCCACTATTGGCATTTTGACAGCTTTCACTATGTTAAGGACATGGATCCAGAATAAGTCTCAGGTTAAACCAACTTCAGCATTGTGTTACTGAAAGACCAGATTTTACAGGACAATACAAAAAAAATCACAGTTTCCTTAAAGCCGTTAGGTGAAAACCAAAATGCTTGTGTTTTTACCCACATATAATTTGACTGGTAAGAAATTCTCTTCGAAGTTGATCAAGTTATTGTTCTTATTAAAATACATAAAACTGGCATACGTCCATCATTCTTCTGCTTTTTGAATGGCTTTTGTGCTTTGAGCTTTATGCTCTCTGTCAAAGGATTTCTCAAAAATGACATTTTCTGTGTTATTATCTGACATTTTGGATTTTAACATAACATTTCTTGAATTTGTTTTATTATCAGAGATGTGTCAGTGATATGAAGCTTTTTTTTTTTAATAAGCCATCCATGGCTTTAGCTCCAACCTTTGGCAGCCCACTCACACATCTCCTGGTTGCTATTTTTCCATATCCAACTTATTTGCCTACCTGTTCCTGAAAATGTCACCAGGAAAGCTGTGGTAGACAGCCATTTCCCCCCTAGTCTCATCTTCTGTCTGCTTTCTTTTTTCTTTCTTCATTTTATCGGATCGTCTTCATTCTTCACTCTCTGCCCCATTCCATTCTCCTCTCATATCATTCTATCATGTGTAAAACTATCTCTCCTTCGCCTGGGAATAGGTTGACATTTGCTGTTGGATATTGTAGTCATTTGCCTTGCCCTAAAAAACCTGAACATACAGAACCCTTCCTTACACTTAAGACTGTCAAATATCAGTGGTTTTGATCTGTAGTGCTATACCGTCTGGGTTTGATCCTTTTCTGATCTATGGTGAATTTTTGCTGGCTCCTTTCTCCCTCATCAACACCCCCTGGACCCAAGATTCATCCCCAACAAACTAGGTTCTTTACCAACCCAGGATGGAGTTTTGAACCCAGTGGGCAACAATGTCTACATCACACAGAGTGCATCTGGTGGTGTTATCCTAGAAGGTGCCACAGGTACTGAATGCTAATTCATCAACCTCAGTGATGCACATCAAACAGACATCCTGACCCCTACTTGGTATGTACCATGGGAGATGAACCAGAAGTACGATTCGGTAGAACGCAACAATTCATCATTCGCTGGTGATCATGCTGTTCCAAAATAGAAACAGAAGTCCAATTCAATGAGTATTTGGTAAATTTCCCAAAATTTAGAATTTCTGTCAACATTTAATTTTATTTTTTCCATGCATTCATTATCTTCTGCTTGTTCTGAAGTTGGGTTGCGGAGGCAGCAACTTGATCAGGGAGGTCTTTCCACAGCAATCTGTTCCACCTATTCTGGAAGGACCCCCAAGGTGTTCCCAGGCCAACTGTGACTGTGATGTGTCCTGGGTCTTCCCCGGGGTTTCCTCTAGTCAGACATGCCTGAAGCACCTCCCTAGGGAGGTAGCAGGGGAGCATCCTTACCAGATGCCTGAACCACCTCAACTGGCTACTTTTGACGTGGAGGAGCAGCGGTTCTACTCTGAGTCTCTCCTGATAACTGAACTTCTCACCCCATCTCTAAGGGAGAGCCCAGCTACCTGCAGAGGAAGCTCAATTCAACCACCTGTATCCATGACCTTGTTCTTTCTGCCATTATCCAGAGTTTGTGGCCATATATTTACTTTAACTGTTTGATTTAAGTTAAGTCTGCTCCCTCAACTTCACATGGGTCATATTCCATTTTTAGCCTCAAAGCATCTTTTTTATTCATATGATATTATGTTTTGATTTTTTTTACTTTGAGTCTACACATTATGGTCACTTCTGAACACCTTTCCCCATCCAGATTCATCATAGCTTGTTATCATATCTTGTAATCATATCATATACCTATCTGTCAATAAACCTCACATAAAGAGTGCCAAATCTTAATTCAGTTGTGCCTTTTAATGTAATTATCATGTTACTTCAAATAAAAGAGCTCGTCATTTATGGTAATGTATTGAGACTGATGATTCTATAAATATTATATTTGTTATTATTCCTCTTTTAAAGGTGGTGATCCAAGGTTAGATAACTTGTGAATTATTAATAACTCATAACATCCGTTTCACAACGTATACGCCTACATATATCTCACTTGAGTCTGAAGCTCATGACCATATGGATTGTATTCATAAAGGTTTTATACACTTTTTTCACCATCTCTATGTGCTTTATACAAAGTAACCAGAATTTCTGATTGTCTGTGCATTTCGCATACAGAACATTCATGTGCTTTTGTGTTCCTGTTACAACTTTTTATACCTTTATAATCTTTTTACCTGAGTCCCATGGGGCTTCAGTGTGTAGGCAGCAGCTGTTCCACTGGGATGCTTTAGTGAATTATTGATAGAAACGGTTTTCATCTCCCTGAAGAATTAATTAGTAGCAAAGAAAACACAGACGCTGCCCTTTTAGTTACATATACAATTTACCTGTGTGTTGAAACTTGTAATACATTTTAATGATCAAAAACGATGAGTTAAAGTGTCTCATTGTTGTTTATTGGTCCCATATGGCTTGCTTAAAAATTAGAAGAATACTAAAACATTTTGTCAGATTTTGTTTTAATATTCTTGCAGATTATTATTTTTATTGCTACCTTAGTTTAGGACAAAAATGAGAACACTTGCTCTCGCACTATCTAAGCCATCTAAGTTTTTTTTCTGTTTTATATTTATCAGTATTTTTAGGCTGCAAATTGCAATAGAACTTAAAATCATTGTTCATTCTCCGCCATTTACAAATATAAGTAGGCTAATACGCTTCGAGGATAATTTTATAGTTGACATTTTATAATGTCCATGTTCTTAAGATTTATACATTCAGTTCTGATTTAAAAAATACAAAGTTACCATTATTTAAAGTTCAAAATCACAGAAAGCAGGGAAATTATCAAGCTCCACTTCAAGGAATGCAAGTACACCTTAATTTGTTCCTACTGTATATGTATGTTTTGCAAGATATTCAAGTGGGTGGAAGTTACGTTGTGTAGAAGAACAAAGAACATGGGTAGATTTATTATTTTTTTTTTGTTGTTGCTAGTCAAAGACAGTGCAGAATAACGAATCCTGGAGCGTGGAGGGGGCATTTACATCCATGACCAGGCGTAATAGCAGAGCCAGATGTGTCCAGTGGTGGCCTTGGCCATCATACGTTAACTTTTGGCCACAGTAATTTGAGAAAGCTATACTTTTAAGCAATTTAAAACTGGAAAACATACCGGTAGTTCCCTCAAATGTCCGAAGTGACTGGTTTACTGAAATATATGGTGGTAGATATCTTGGGTTTTGACATGGCAACCCAATTTTTGATGGTGACCTTTCCTATGCCAAGATTCAGATGCATATATAACAAAATGGAAGTCATAAGACTGCTTATTCTTCAGGGTATGGAGCTCACAAAGCAGACACATATACAGTACAGCGGCAGCCATCGTGGATTTTGATGTATAGCAACCCAATTTTTGAAAGGAATCTTTCCTACGCCTTGTAGCCACACACAAACGCACGTATTTTCCAAGTTATTCTCACAACACGGTCAAAATGATAAATGGACGTATATTTCCAATTCCTCCTCTTTGCTTTGCAATGGGTGACAACAAATACACTCCTTTTATTGCAACAGAAATGTGCAGACATTTTACAACAATACTCTTGCTGATTTGTGTAGTTCTTACTATGTGGGACTTAAAGCTCCACACTTCTAACCCACAGACACCGGTCCCAAATACACAATATATCAGCTCTTTTAAACCAAATCCTGCTGCCTTCAATTCACAACAATGAAAGGAGGAGATATGAGGTGTTTGATATGATATAAAGTGGATGCTGCGAACACATTCATATAAAAAATAAAAAAACTTTAGTTTTTCAAACACAAGTTACTGAAAAAATAAAGATCACCATGACTACCAAGTTAAAAGAAAACAATTTATTCTTGCCATACCATCTCACAATAGCACTTTTTTTACAATATTTTATTTCTTCACCATCATGAACATAACAGTAATATAAACAGAAGAAAATTAACTTTTCAGAAAATATATATGTGTATATTTATTTTTAGCTACACAAGACGCCATACTATAGTCAATGTGCACATCAGTGTGTGCTTGCACTGCAAAATAAACATCTGCCAATTCAACATAAAATACTAGGTTTGATAAGAGATTTTAACATTATTTCAATGGTGCACAAAGTTTGGTCTGCATCCAATGCAGACAATAATCTGAAACAGTTCCCAATGCAAAATAGCAGAAAGGATTTCACATTTCAAAACTCAGCCGTCATAGAGTTCATTTATTACTCAGTCAAATAGGACTCAAACGGGCAAACTCACATTGGAACAAACATTCTCAAGTGTTTGGTTGAACAACCTATGAAGTACTCTCAAGCAGCAAAAAGTGGGGGTGTATGGCAGAGTTAGGCACAGCACTTTAAAATGTTCTGTACTGACTAACTGTTGTGATACAACTGGTATTTTATTTGTGCAATCCAGCACCATTTCACAGCACTTCTGTCTTCTTATAATTGAATTTTGACATCAAGGCTACTTAATAAGATCAAAAGGAATGCTAATTTATGAAAGTCCCATATTTCATGAATTATAAAACAATTTTACCAAACTTTTCTGCTCACGGATTCAGTGCAGCAACTACAAAACTAGGACGCTGGGATAGAAAAATTACTTGTGAGACTTTAAAAACACAAAAATGCCTCAAAAATAAAATGTTGCTCGTTGAATCTAAACAACTCACGGGGCAGGGAACAAGAAATCAAACCAACCAGCTATGACAGAGGCTTCATAAACGAAGATAAAAAGATGATTGAATCAAATCTAATCTAATTGAGCTAAATTAAATCACGCTATATTAACCCTGGATGGAAATTATATTGCTGCTGTTCATTACAAAATGAAAAAAGAATGTTATTAAATAAAAGGGGAAAAGTGCTTGCAGAAAAGTAAAGGTTGGTGGTTTTCCTGACAATAAAATTAAGATAAGATTAGATAAGAGAAGAACTTTATTGATCCTGAAGGAAATTGTTGTGCCAGGGTTTCAATACAAAGAACAAACACAAGGAATCACGCAAGATGTTGAATCAAAGTTCTTATTTGAGTGTCCAAATGATGAATCCACACCTCAATTTGTTTAATTATTATAAACATGAGAAAAAATATCTGCAGGTTCTGTTGAAATTTACTAACAGATCTGGGTTCAGGGGAGACTCTATAAAGGTCCAGATCTGGACCACTGTCTGTCTTCTAAAGACCGGTTCTGTAAAGGATCAAAAAGCTGTGAAGTTTTGAACCAATTGCTGCAGTTTACAGATTACTACAGATGTTTTCAGATGAATATACATATTTACAGATGTTTACAAATGAATATAGATGTTTACAGCTTATCACAGATGTTTACAGATGAATATACATATTTACAGATTATTACAGATATTTTCAGATGGATATAGGTGTTTACAGATTAGTACAGACATTTACAGATGAATATATATGTTTACAGCTTTTCACAAATGTTTTTAGATAAATATAGTTTTTTACAGATTAGTACAGATGTTTACAGATGAATATACATATTTACATATGTTTACAGATTAATATAGATGTTTACAGCTTATCACAGATGTTTTTAGATGAATATAGTTTTTTACAGCTTATCACAGATGTTTACAGATGCATTTTGATGCTTACAGGTTATTACATTTGTTTACAGATGAATATACATGTTTACAGATATTACAGATGTTTACAGATGAATATAAATGTTTACAGATTATTACAGATGATTATGGATGTTTACATATTATTACGGATGTTTACAGATTAATATATATGTTTACAGATTAATACATTTGTTTACAGATGAATAAAGATGTTTACAGATGAATATAGATGTTTACAGATGAATATAAATGTTTACAGATTATTACAGATGAA
>NC_056517.1:38094514-38110731 GCF_014905685.2 Nematolebias whitei
TAAATGAATATAGATGTTTACAGATTATTACAGATGTTTACAGATGAGCATAGACGTTTACAGGTTATTACCAATTTCTACAGATGAATATAAATGTTTGCAGATTATTACAGATGAATACAGATTAATATAAACATTTTCAGATGCTTACAGATGTTTAAAGATTAATAAAGATGTTTACAGATGAATACAGCTGTTTACAGATGAATCTAGATGTTTACAGATGCATCTAGATGTTTACAGATGAATACACAAACTTTTTCAGTTTTAAAAGCTTTTTAAGCTTTTTAATTAAAAAGCTGATGATGTTTCTGATCAGCTGATGCACATGTGCAGCAAAAGTCGAATCAATGCAAGTTGCATGAAGTAAATATGTGTTTAAAAGTAAATAGATACATAGCAGTATACAGTCCTGCACCTGAAGGGGTTTCTATAACCTAATTAGAGGGTGTAAATCTATAGTTTCAAGAGGCCTTTTCATTGGTTGTTAATCTTTGTTTTACAAAAACAACACATTCTTTACCAAAGCATCTTTTGTACATAATCCATGCTAGGGTCATCATTTTTTAAATTCTGATCCTGAAAATCCCTTTGCATGGAGGTCCCTCTTCCACCTCACACACACACATTCAGAGAGGTAAAGGGGCCCAGAGGAAATAACTGGAGGCACTGATAAATATTTTTCCTTACACCTCCATTCTTATAAAATCCACCTGCGCTCTATTAAATCCCTCTCCTATTTTATTCATTTCTTTCTTCCCAGCCCTCGATTTGTATGTGACTGACCTGCAACGCATGTTTATGAGCGGCATACAAAATCTGAACCTTTTAACCTGAAAAATACTGAAACTAGAGCTGCAGGTAAATTACTTTACTTGCACTTGTGTGAGTGAATATATGAAGCGCCTGACTGCACCAGAATTATTAATACAATTAGAAGCATACCACTCATCTTTGTGCGACTTTGTGGTCACTAAGATATTCTTCTGCAACATTTAACCATAAATACACACTTGGGTGCAGTCTAATTAAACATGGCTTACAGAGATGATGCTTTATAGGCAACAAAAGAGAAAAAAGTAATTGCCATAAAGATGACCTACAAGCGTAACAATAATTAGAAGATGACACACGAAAACAATAAGAACAAAGAAAAATGAGGTAAAAGAATAAAACATGCTCCAGTTGACCCCAATCAGTGTTTTTTTTTTCTGCTTTAAAGTTTAACATTTCATCAGAACAAAGAAAGAATACCAATAATGGCACACAAAGACAACTAAGAGTACTTCGCACAATGCATTGTTCTCCAAGATAAACCCAAATGGTGTTAAAGTTCTATTGTTGTGTGCTTTTGAAGCAAAAACACATTACGTTGAAGCTTTAAGCGTTGTATTTAAGTGGATAGGTGCAGCTTCGTAATTCTGAGGACGCGCGTTCGTTAAGTGGTATGGATGAGTTTTGCTAAACATTTCAAGCACAGAATATCTTTTCATTAACTGTTGCAAAATAATCTTTGCTGAGGCACTGATGCCTGATGCAAAGATTTCTTGGGATGTCATGTTGAGTGGTTGCAACAGCATGAGATAAATGTGTTTGTTACATCTGCAAGGGGGGAGAGAAGTTGAAGAATATCACTTGGTTGTTAGACATGAGCTGTAACCAGTGACATCAAGTATTACCTCTCTACAAGACAGAAAATAGAACAATCGCACCAGAGCTGCAAGAAAGCAGAAAAATGTGTGATGTGCAAAATTAAATTGCAACATTTTACCCACTCTTTATATTCTCGTCCGTTATCACAATCATCATTTAAACCAGGTGTGAGCATCATGCATGTATTTGAAGCAGAAGGTTTGTAGTTTATTGCAGTCCAAGCAGTTTTTTTGAATAAAGATACTGTGCTGATAGTACGCGGAGCATAAATTCTTGATATTTTACACAATCCTGAATTGTTCTTGTTTGAAAGCCTTCCTGTGTTTACATAAATCCGTGTTTATTGCTCACCAACATAAACGGCAGCCTGTGTGTGTGTGTGTGTGTTTGTGTGTGTGTTTGTGTGACTGTTAGTACAATACCTCCTGAATAAATTTTAATGAAACTAAGAATTTAGTGTATTTCTATAACTGTTTTTTTTTTTTTTTTTTTGGTCAACATGATTTAAGAGCTAGTTACCCAATAATATTACCAATAATATAAACTATAAAAAAGAAACAGATCTAAAATGTGCGCTAAACAATAATAATATATTATAATACGGTTTATTACATATCATCCAGAACATGACTATGTTGTGAGCAGATGGGTATGTATTTAGCTGCTTAATGTAAGAGATCAGCAGCACAGATAAAATGACAATCCTAATTAAAGTGGCATTACAGTGATTATTCTGGTTAGAGATTAATGAGTCTAACAGCCTCAGGGTAGAAGCTGTTCCTCAGTCTAGTGGTTTTACAATTAATGCTCCTCAACCTCCTTCCTGAGGGGAGTGGGGCAAAAAGTGTGTGTGCTGGGTGAGTGAGGTCCTTCATGATGCAGGTGGCCCTCTTCCTGCATCTGGAGGTGTAGATGTCTGTGATGGTGGGGAGGCTGACTCCAACATCTTCTGTGCAGCCTTCACCACTCTCTGCAAAGCTTTTCTTTCTGCAGCTGTGCAGCCTCCATGCCACACGTTGATGCTGGAGCACAGGATGCTCTCCACTGCTCACCTGTAGAAGGAGGTGAGGACTGAGCTTCCCAGACCAGCTCGTCTCAGCCGCCTGAGGAAGTAGAGTCTCTGATGAGCTTTCTTCATCAGGCTGGTGGTGTTGTTGCTCCAGCTGAGGTTGTTGTTCAGGTGCACACCCAAGTACTTGTAGCTGGAGACCACTTCCAACGCAAATCCTGACCTTTAAAAACACCAAAATATCAATAATGCAGTACATTTTAAAGATACTGAGCTAAACTCTGGTGGGGTAGTAGCTGATAGCCATCTGCAACACAGAACTCTAACAAATTCACCTCACTGATGGGTCATCCTGTAGAGACTGTTCATTCCCTCCACTAATGCATTGCTGTCTTGCACGTATATTTGATATGATGATCCCCGCCCACATTGAGGCAGCACTCTGCTCATGGCAAACACAACCATGGCCGGGGTCGAGTAAGGACAGGCTGACTACAGCCAGGCCAGGCCGTGACGGGCTTTATACTGTAAAAAAAAAACAGTTGAATACCTTGTGCACATGGAACTTGTATTGTCTTTTCACATACGAGTTATGTTGCCATTGTGTTTCCAATAAAAGTGCCACTTAAGTCACACTCTTACTTTTTAGAGTGCTATTGCTCATGGGCTGTCTTCAGGTCAGCTTGCCCCTAAGCGGCAGTACAATGCTTGACTTTAAACCTGCGAAACATGGACACGTGCATCTAAAGTGCATGGATTTAAAGGACAATCAAAATTGTTGTAATTAACTTTTGTCCCTGTGAAATTTAACATTTAAATAAATAAGAGTTGCGTCATGTATGTGTTTTCAGCGTTGTCTATATTTCTAAAACGTAAATTAATTTTTTCTGTCCTCTTTCTGTTTCACCTCCATTCTTCCCGTCTCGTTCTTTCCCATCCTCATCTCTCTCTGTCCTCACATTCACTCGCTCCCCACAGAGAAGTGTGATGAGGCTCTAGCCTCTCCTCTACCTCACACGGCCTTCACCAGCTCATCTGTCTTCTCCGGTGGATATGCACCTGGATATGCCAAGCTCAACAGGAGAGGAGGTAGGCACACATGTCCACTCACATGAACAGAAAGAAAACACCACAAACATCCCTGCACTAACACAAAAATGAAAGCTGTGGTCAAGATCTTATTGTAGACACACAAAAAGAGAGTAATGGTCTCATTTAGATACATGTGCATACAACCTTATCAGTGATTTTTGCAGATGACACACTGAGAGATAAATGCCTGAGCCTACATATAGTGACACGCGTCGCAGTGCCTTACAGCTGCTCTAACCTCCAATTCCTTTTTCGCTTATTTTCTTCCGTTACTTCTTCCTTTGTATTCCTTTGTCCCTCCACCCCCTCCCAGTCTTCAGTTTTAATCATTATCTCAGTGGCTCAGGCAGAAGCTCATTTCCACATCAGTCTGCAGCTAAAAGAGATATGGACAGACAATTACACCCCTTTATGTTTATACAATTAATAATTCATAGTTTCCCATCTAATGGAGTCACCCTGCAGCTGAGGCGACTGGGTGGTGAATGCAGACCTGGCGAGTAAAGGCAAGATAATCTGGGGTTTTAATCTACTGAATTACTGCTAGGAAAGAGGCCAGGAGTGGGACTTCTTTGGTATGTGCTTTCTGACCAACCAGAGACAAAAACTAAATGAAAAGAAGAAGAGTACTATCATCTGTGCTATTGAAGTGTAATTGTTTAGCTTTATTTGTTGGACATGCTGTCTTTCATTGACATTTTTCAGGAGTCTGTTTCTGTGTTTAACCTCCTGAGAGCCAGGCTTTTGTTGTCCAAAAGTACATGGAATTAGTAGCGCCTGATAAATTAAATACATTATCTAAACTCTGTCATGGTACAGAAAGTAGTTTTAGAAAAAAATGTCCTCATATGAGGACAGGTTAACTTTTGCATTTTTTTTTTCTTTGCTAATTGGAGTTGGAGTTGCATTTGGGCCCAAAAATACGATCCGACCCGGCCCCGGCCCGTAACCATCATTTCCGAACCCCACCCTACCCGATGATTTAACAGTAATTACAGGTCTGAACCCAAAACAACCTGCAATATTTTTAATTAAGCTTTGATTGCTTATAATATATTAATGGCCCATTGGACGCGCGGGCTGTGGTAAAGTTAGTTTTACATTGGATGTTGGACATTCGAGCTCCGTGGCTTCAGCGGTGCGTTCCTCTCGTTCGAATTCGGCTGACCGAAATCAGACTGTCTGAACGAGAAGAAGACACCGCTGAAGCCACGGAGCTCGAATGTCCAACGTAAAACAAATTTTACCGCGGTGACGCGTGACTGAATAAAAGGGGCAGAAGATCGGAGCTGGGGGGGGGGGGGTGTTTGTCCTTTCATGTTCGTCAAAGAGCATTAAAACAATGTTTCTGCTACAGAGCATGCATCAGGATAATGTTTCTGCTACATTCTGATTTATTCAGACACGGACCCTGCTCTGACAAGTCTGCGTTGGGATTGCACCTGTTTGGGTCATCGGCCGCGCTCGTCCGCTGAGTGCAGCGGCAGAATGAACGTCCATTTGGACGATGGATCGCTGCCGGGCTGTATAATCCCTTCTGACGCTTAACTGAACTTTATTTTACCTGTTTCAAATCCGATCAGTTTACGGTGAAATGGTCGTGTGCGGCTGGTGAAGGTATGGCAAGTCATGTTGCCATATAATTGGATCGCGGCTGATCCGCTGACCCAATCAAAAACCCAACACCGACCCAACCCGCCCATCCAGCACATTATCATGGCCCAGCCCGCCCCAAATTCAAGCCTAGCTTTCGCCCAGGTTAGAAATGATATCTCTAATTAGAGTCAGGAAGTCCCAATTACGCTAAAAACAAAATGTCAGCTTTCTATGATAAGCAGTTCTCTAAAAAAAATGATGTCCTCATATGAGGATTTGGGGTCTCAGGATGTAAAATAATGTATTTAAATCTAAACACACAAGCAAACCAAACTCTTATTTCTAAAATCTGAGTATGTTTTTTTCCAAGACTATTAAACAGCAAGGACACTGTTTTATTAAAACTCTATGAATTCCACATGGACATATCCAGTCTAATCACATAACAACTGGAATTTTGCTCATGTGAAAGTTCACAAGAGAAACTAACATGGGAGATGTGAAAAACACACGTGGACATTGTGTTTGTCATGTAGCGGTGGAACATTATTAGAGTAATAACCTGTGAAACTCATGGAATTATACTAACACCTGTGTGAACAGACAAAAGAAAACATTTCATAAAAATGATACAACTTGTGCTAAATCCATTCAGCATCCTTATACGTTTTGTAGCTCCAGGTGAAATATTTAATATCCAATAAAAAAGTGGAGATTTTATCAAAATTTAGACAAAAGAGTAAAATGGGTTTAGAACTGGTGAACATATCTTTAGCAACAGCAACTGAAAGTCTGTGTTTAATGTGATTTTCCAACATTTTCCTGTCTTTTTCTGTGAAAATAGAGGATTGATAAACCTGGATTATTTGGATTATCCAATCCAGACTTCCCTCATTTGAGCAAGCATCCTACTGTGCACATTCTCGTGTTTTTGAGTTAGTATAAGAACCATTAGAAAAGTAGAATGCATCCAATTGCATAACTAATTATTTTTAAATAACATATTTTTTAACATTATGGCCAAAATGGTATAAATTTGAGGATAATTACAATTACATCCAAATAGTTACAATTTATCACCTAATTACAATTTTTTTACAGCCTGACAATGTGTAATGAATCTAAGTTAATGAAAAATAAATAGTTTGTATTTAACCATCTGTTTAACATTCATGCAGATAACAGTGTTTAATGCAAGTATAAATTGCGTAAATATAATGGTGGAAGTTACCAGCTGAACTTTTCTGTTTAACGAGGTTGCACCGTCACAATAATCATAATTAACTGCGTTGGCAGCACTAGTTTGAGAATGAGCAGAAATGCTTAGTTTCTGTGACCAATTAAAGTCCAGAAGTTTGAAATTAAAATGAAATAACCCATCCCTAATGGGATTACAGTTGGTGCCACATGCACATTCGTTAATTCTCACATCAGAGAACTACAAAAGTTAATCATCTGTGCACATCTGTATGTTGACTCAGCATAAGGACAATGGGTGTTTCTCGTATTCTAATATGTTTTAAATCCGCTTCTTGAATATTTATTTTATTTTAAGTTGAGTAGACAAAGATGTCTAACTTCATCCTAGTGCTGTAAATTAAAGGTTTGGCACTTTATCGAGTCTGTGAGATTATATCTATATTTCTTGTGGTGTTTCTGTGTTTTGTAGTAAATTATGATACTGCTATCCCAACTCTTCTCCGCTCTTTTTCTCCTTCACCACCTGTCGTCTTCGCTCACAACACAGCAGTCCACAGTATGAGTATGTTCTTATAAGCTATTCTCCTCCAGTTTCCCCAATGCTATAAAACAGGGGAGGCACAAAATCAATGAAATGCAATTAACAGCCCAACGTGTTGCAGCGAAACCTATCTTCTTATTTTTCTCATATCTCCCTTTTCTGGGATCCAGACCCAGCCTGAATGGCAGAGAGAATCTCAGCTGTACAACAAACAGGTTCAATCAGAAGCTGATTCACGGTGAAATGTGCCACCATTGACATGTGCACGCATTCTGTCGAAATGACTACATTCAGTGCGTGTCAAAAGGGCAGGCAGCATGCTAAATGTTAAAAAACTTGAAACCAACTACCGTACTTGCTGCCGTACACGTCACACTGCTGTATAAGTCACATTTATTATGCGTCACCGCTGACTCGTTGCATTTGTTATACGTCACCGCTGACCACCCGGGAACATGGACCGGTGTTGTGCCAAAAATCGTCTGGCTGCCAAATAGCAATTGCGAGAGCATTCACGGGAAGACTTTAACAAAAAATTTACAAGATAACCACCTAAAAACAATTATTTGTTTGTCCGAAATTATAGTAAAGGTGTGTCTCAGTTTAACGTTTCCTTAATAAATGTACTTTATACCAAATCAGCTGCATTTCGCCTGGGTGGCACGGCAAAATGCAGCTGATTTTGACGTTTGCGCCAGGAGTTCCGAAGCGAGACGAAGGCGATAGATGAAGCTTTTGTCCTTGGGTACTCATGTCCCAGGAGAAATTTGATAGTCAGCCCGTCTCCGAGGCCGTCGGGAGTCTGATTCAGATAAGCTTGATTTTTGTTTTATCTTCAGGCAGACAGATTTTTTTCTTCAGCTTTGAGTCCATCTGGGCGTTCTGGTTCCGAAAATGCCTAATTGTGGGATTCCATTCCACTGATCATGCTATGAGTCTCCTTCAAGGTCGAACCCGCCACGCTGATGAGTCCCAGAAGCTGCAGGTAGCCTGTGATTCTCAATCGCCTCCACCTTACGGTTAAGCTCGTAAACCAGACGATTTAAAGTTCCCACAGCGAGGACCAGACCTTCACACTGACTCGGGAGCTTTTCCATGGCCGAAACTGCTCCCGATGTCTTTTTCAAAAGTCGATAAAACAGAGCCCCGCCGATGCCAAAAAGCAGAGTCCCTGCTATCATAGATCCAAATATGTAAACATCTTCAACATCCTCCTGAGACAGGACTGTAATGCACATCAATTGCCACACTCCCCACGAATCCATGACATACCCCACAGCGTGAGTCTCAGCTGGACACGCCGGTTCCCCAGGACCTCGTCGTTTTGATGAAAAAATCTTATCAATAGAGTTGAACACCCACGATACCAAATCCATAATCTTCTTAATTTATGTTCGGGAGATGAGACCCAGGCGCTTCAGACACACAGAGAGCAGAGCAGGAAGAAGGAAAAAATGGGGGAGGAGAAACGGAAGCTGCCACCTCGATGAGAGCCTGGGATGAATGATGCATGTTGTTGGAATGATAACTTGAAAAATAGGTGAGGCACATTTGAAGCTTTGATCATTTGTCAGTCAAAGCTCGTGTATGGCATCTCTGTCACTAAATGGTAGTTTTTTTCCTGCTCATTTTAAAACAGCTATAATGGGTTTTTTTCTTCACGTTTTGCATTAAATCATTAAATTGTGGTAAATTGTAAAAAAGAACTGATGTGCCCAAGCACAATGCCTTGACAAGCGTGTGTGCATTCCTTTATTTGAATAGTTATCCAGAACAGTATTTTAAACACATTCCTAACCAAAGGGACTTTCTTCTCTATATTTTTCTTTTTTTTCACAAAAGTTATTGTAACACATAACAGTGGCTTAATAAAATTATTTTCTTAGACCAATTCATTTTGATAATAAGCTGGTGCAATTTATTAATTTTTATATTTAAATACAATGTATTGATATATTCGATTATCTATGTGCTAGATAATCTTTAATTTCCATTTTTCTGGCAGGATTTAACACTTCATTTGTTCTACTTCTTTCTTTCTTCACATTTTCCATTTGCCTATCAAGTACCAGTCTGCTCATTCTTCAATCTAGCCCATCGTTTCTATATTTTAGGGTTATTTTTCATACTTTCTTCCCACTTTCCTACAGATTTTTTTGTCTGCCATCTATCTTTTTGTTATGATATTCTCTACCTCACATCATCGCTGCTCTTCTCGTCTTATCAAACGTACAGTCTCCCACCCTCTTCACTAAAGCTTCTTTTGTCTACTTCAAGTTCAAGACCCTTTATATCTGAACACTGTCAGTCTTTTTTTTTCTGCAGCCTTTTGGTTTATTCCAATAAAAAAGAGCAGCTAAGAGAGCTACAGCCAAAAAAGACCAGCAGAGAAATGATTGTCTTTATTTCAGTTTAATTCAAAGTTGCTGAATCTCATTTTGCACATTTAAAGAATTTTAAATTAATTTACAGGACACAAACTTTGTTTACAAAAATGTTTCTAAACATAAAGTGTGGATAATATATTCTGAATGCTTTCAGTTTCCCTGTTAGAATTTAATTATCATTAATAAAAACTGAGAGACTTCAAACAGTAGAAGAGGCTTCTGGCGAGGCCCAGAACAAACTAAAACATTTGGGATGGATGGATGGATGGATGGATGGATGGATGGATGGATGGATGGATGGATGGATGGATGGATGGATGGATGGATGGATGGATGGATGGCTGGCTGGCTGGCTGGCTGGCTGGCTGGCTGGCTGGCTGGCTGGATGTTTTTTTTTTCTAAACTTTGGGTGGAACATATTCTTCTCGATATATTTTTCAAAGCAAAACAATATTCGTCCAAATGTTTTGTGTCCTTAAATGATACCAGGTGATAAGGCAGCTGTCTTATCTAAAGTAGAATGAAAACAATATTACCTGCACACTGAAAAATACATGAAATAGAAAAAGAACATTTTGTTGCTGTTAAAAGTACAAACGACTAAATGGCAAGTTTTACAGAGGAGCTCCAGCATCATTTTAAATAATGACTAGGGTTGGTAAAGAAACTAGCTGGACCGTTTGACTTGAAACTTGAATGTCAAGCTGAATAAAAATCAACTGTATTTGTCACTGTATGTCACAGCCTTTTGCATAAATTAGCGTGCCCTGAGACTTATACTGCGAAGCGACTTATTTATGATTTTTCCCCATATTTATAATCCAACATTTGGCTGAGATTTGACGATTTCATTCATTCCGGCATGGAAAATATTGAACACTACGATTTGCAGCCACTAGAGAGTGCTGGAGTAATATGGCAAGCCAAGTGTCTCATTAATAGTTAAAAATGGCTATTAATAAGACACTTGGCTTGCCATACTAAGCCACCTTCGTCTCGCTCTGGAACTCCTGGAGCAAACGTCAAATCAGCTGCATTTTGCTGCACAGCCCAGGCGAAATGCAGCTGATGTGACAGTCAAAGTGCATTTATTAATGAAAAGTTCAACTGAGACGCACCTTTGCTATAATTTCAAGCAATTAAATAATTGTTTTTAAGTGTTAATCTTGTTAAATTCTTGTTAAAGTCCTCCCGTGCACGCTCCCGCAGCTGCCATTTAGTAGCCAGTCGATTTTTGGCACAGCGGCCCACATTTCCGGGTTGTAAGTGGTGACGCATCATAGATGCGATTTATGCGGCAAAGCAACATATTTATGTTTTATTTCCACTTTATTAGACATTTTTGGACTGATGCAACATATACGGCGGTGCGACGTGTACGGCGGCAAGTACGGTATATTCAATATTTGAACAATTACATTTCTTCAAGGAATCATACAAGACATTGTCAAGAAAATTATGATCCTTCATTATAACCATTTACAGCCACTGTCTGCCTCTTTTACCCCTAAAGATACTGTTTACTGATTAGACCCACTTCATATGCCACATTCATATCATTTTGGAAAAATATTTGGCTCTTTATTGTTTTTATATTTTCTATCTGATGCATTTAACATGACTAGAACATTTACAAAAGTGGATTATGAGTAGAAATTAAAATGGAACAGAAACGGTTCTCAATGTTTTCACGTATTTTTAATATATTTAGCATTTGTATTGTTGGCTAAGAAAATGCATATTTCAAACATAAAACCTTTTGAACAGATAATAAGCATTGTAGCTTTTTTAAATAAAAATGATGAAAAACACGATCTGAATGACAGTTTGTTCAAAGTTTGGGTTGCAGCATTAAACTCGTTCCTGTCTATTTTTCTCTGCCAACCTGCAACACCTGGTTTTAGCTTATTCAGAAAAAATGTATATGAGAGAAAAATCATTCAGGCTTTGACCAGAAACACAGTGAATAATCTTCAATTATATTTTCCTTGGAAGACAAATGAGATGGAAACTGATCAACTGTGAGTCTTTAGTAAAGCATTAAATATGTGTTTACTTTGCATCACGGTGCGAACGCATGACATTTTCCCACTAATAATTACATGTAATTACTCTGTTCTCCTGTCCTCTGCTTTGTTTCGTCTCCCCCGACCGTCACTTCCCTGCACACCCTTCCTCCAACTCCACCTCATTTCCATTCAACACTCTGTTTTCCACCGTCTCATCCTCGATCCCACACTTCATTTTCTCAAACAGTCTTCCTTCTAGACTCATTATCAGGTTTTTTTTTATATTCTCTCACTTTCTCCTCAGTTTTTTTTCCTCACAGCCTTTAAAAAGTTTCACTTTGTCACTTCTTTTTAAAAACTGTTTATGTCACAGCTGAAAACGGCTCCGACTCGCTGCACTATTAACCAGACCCCCCCTCCTTCTTGTATGCATTACTTTTCACTCTCAGTCATTTGGAAAACTTGTTTGATGTCTCTAGCCATTGCAGTCATCCATCGATAATGACGGTCGTCTTCTAATTAAATTTCTGTTTCCATCCACTCCCTTTGCTCCATGACAGAAAGATGAAGTGCTAGCAGAGGGCCGACCAGCTGTTTTCTTTCTGTTCTTGTTTTTGCAGCAGCCTCAAGTCTTAATTAATTACAGTGTTAAAGTTTCTGTTAATATGGTTGTGCTTATCAGAACTGATAACGTTGATAAATATATTCACATTTATTTTGCAGAAGCTAAAAAAGAAAGGAGTGTGGAACAAAATGGCGTCGGTCATTTATTCATACTAATTCTCTCGCTGCGGCAGACTGTATCACAGGCTTTTCAAACCTCATTATCTGTCATTTTATTCTTTTTTTTTTTGTTCTTTATGGAACTTTATCCAACAATGTGTATTTTTTATATGTCATCATTGTGTTAAATTCTAATACATGAAAATTATTAGAATTTAAGATGTTAAATTTGAGTAATTACAATTTCTGAGTTGTGCAAACTGAATGTATTAAATGGATGCAGCATCAAGGTCTTTGTCCTGGCTGCTTTTAGGAATACAGTTTATTACGTACTCACTTATAATATATAAATCTTAAAGAAATTCATATTCATGTCACCAGCTTTCACATTTCCTCTCATGTATTGGATCGTCTGCAAAAGCAGTAGCAGAATGTAGTCAAATTAATCTGTGAAACAAAAACTACTGGATATTTCAGTTTCCAATAAAAGTTGGTATGATGCAAAAAAAAGTTTATACAAAGTAACAGCATTTTTTGGAAAAACACTAAGTTTTTATATGTTCGGGTATCTTTAATTGCGACGCTGTGCTTGTCTTGTTTTTTTAGTTGTTTGTTTTTGAAGGCTCTGACAAAGAAGATTTGGATCTTAATTCACCAAAGTCTTGAACAGCTTTCGTGCACAACTTTAACCCAGAAATGATGCTTCTAATTCTCAACACCCTTGCAAAGGGAGAAGTGCGCCTCAAACTGTGCTGCAAACTAAAAAGCTTCTCCTTGTTCTGACACAGTTTGTCCACATTTAAATATGATTTAAATATGATAAGATGCATGCATTTAGGAGACATCCTTACAATCATAAAATGTTTAACAGATGGTGCATTACATCCAGGGTGGGGTTAAACCAAATTCTACGTAATTATTTCCTAAAAAAAGGCCTTATCAAGTCCTGTGTTTTGTTTGATTTAATTTTATTTTTTGTCCTGTTGTTATTATGTTGGGGTGAAACATCAGTCTGTGTCTTTTGGAAGTCAGCAGTTGTTGTCAATGTCACAATTCACCTGAAATCTAAAATGTTACAAAATTAATGTTCTATTTTGCTGATGTTTGCTCTGATTTCTTTCTCCATGTGCCTCTCAGGTCATTTTACAATCAGTGCTCTGTCAATTAAATACATATTTAGTTTTTTTTTTTAATCTGTGGGGGTTTAAAAATCTAATGTTTTGCTCTTTAATTTGTTCTACACAAAACAGATCTGAGAGCTCTCAAGCTAAGGAGGCTATGATTAATGATATCGGTGACGAAAGAGAATTATAGTGTAGTTTTACAACCTATAGAGGGACAGAGGGAACTGAAAACAGTGGTGAGCCTTAGCAGGCACAGGTGGAAACTTTGATTCAAGTTAAGAGCAACGTAAAGGAGCTTTCATATCTTTGCTTGTGATCGGGTGGAACAACATGGTTTCTTGAGCTCAAATGTTTAAAATGAGACAGAAAATGTGTCCGATCATTTGCAGGTTTTGTTTTTCTGCAATATTAATTTACTTTGTACAAGGAAACCATCTTGTTTGATTTTCTTTCAAAAGTGCTGCCCCCTACATGTATTATTGCATTTCTGCATGTAGGTTATTGTTTTGTATTACATCTATTTTCCCAGAAATACTTCAAGATACTCTGTAAGTGAAATACTTTGAATTGTTAGAAAAATCTGTTGTTGCATGTTCGATTCAAAATCGACTGAAAAGTTGATCAAAATGCTGAAGTGCACAAAAGCATGTTTAGATTCATGCATGGACCATTATGTAACAATATATCTGATTATTGTTAGTGTTCATAGCATCAGTGGTTGTTTTCTGTATGACACAATGCAGCCGGGTGCATCAGTGTCAGGTTGTTTGGCATCAGGGATAGCTCAAGAATTGTTCTCTTGTTTGAGCAAGATCAAAATGTATTCATCGTCTAAGGTTGGCTTCTATAGAA
Organism: Nematolebias whitei; assembly: GCF_014905685.2. NCBI lineage: Eukaryota > Metazoa > Chordata > Actinopteri > Cyprinodontiformes > Rivulidae > Nematolebias > Nematolebias whitei. The sequence continues at coordinate 38,108,701 of NC_056517.1, forward strand.
GGATATTTTTACAAGCTATGAGTCGGGGAACGGATTGTTTTATTTTCTAAAATGCTGCAAAGCTGGAAATACTGACATTAGTGGGTAATGATATACAACCAACAGCAGCAGGGTGTTTTTTTATTCTCTGTTTAGTGTTAACAGCTTATGATCAATCTGCTCTATAACGATCCAGTCATTTGTTTTAGACATAACTTCTATAAAACATAAAAATCTTTTTTAAAAAACTGAAAACTGTCCACTACAACATTTTATTTATAAGCCTCTAAAGCAGTTAAAGGGATTACATTAAAACACTGTTGGAGTCTGTTTCCCAGTTTGGAGGTCACAGCATCAGGTGCTCCAGTGAGCACTGGCATCACTGAACCATTGACTCTCCAAACGTCTCTATTTCTCTTTAGCTTTTCTTATTTCTTGAGCTTCTCGTGCACATCATTACTGGTGTACAGTCACTTTAGATTGCAACGTTTACCTCCACTGCTTTCTTTATTTGTTGATCAGTACCATGTCTGGCTGGTTAGCCATCACCAGTTTGTCAGACTGGATCAGGAAGCCCCACAGTTTCTTGGTATTCTTGATTCTCCACATCCAACCTTGCCTGCATGATCTCCACCATGTACTCAGCACAGACGTTAATTTACATTAATAATGCTACTTAGTTGAGACTTTTTTAATGTATGCTTTGCTTGCGTGCATCTCACATCCATCTTACATTTACATTTATTTTGTGCACGATTATCTCAGAGGGTGCCGTTGCACAGTCTGCAGATAGGGTCTGTCCGTGGTGGAATCCTCTACAAGATGCCTTTTTGCTGCCGTGATTAATGTCTCTGTGCTGATTCCTCAGTCCAGCTCTCTCTGGTCACTCGTAGGATTTCTTATCAGCCTCTTCCTTGGTGGTGCACGCCGTGCCGGGGCTCATTATTCCATTATTCCATTCCAGTGGCCTCTTGTTCCTTCTTTTACACACTGGAATTGTTCTGTCTGAACACTCACTTAGCAGTTCATGATTGGAGGCTTCCGGACGGATGTACGCATATATACAGGTAGATATACTGTAGATATATTTTTTTTAAGTTGACTTCAACATGATAAAAATCGAGTTGATGTTGAGTAGTCGCTGTGACGTCAGATGAACTCAAGATGCCATATTACCCAGATTCACAGAAGAAGAAAAAGTCATTTATGCACAACAACAAAAAAAAAAGACCAACAAAACATCAGGAGCGTATTTTTCTTTTCAGGTCTCTCTTGTAAATGAGTCCTCCAGGCTCAATGGGATTAACCTGTCTAAAAAAAGGTTGAATGAATGCTCCTACCATTTATCATACTGCAAATAAGCCACAGGAAAACCAAAACTATTTTTAAGCTGCAAAAGTGAAAGAAACGTGTCTATTTTAGAAAGGAAAAAACAAAAACAGAGGGGCGGGCGGTGAGGATTAAATAAAGTTCACTCGCTGTCAATAGTCTCCTTGATTTCAGTTTTTGGTTTTCGGTCCTGGTTCACGTGTAAGAAAACAAGAGCAGGATGAAGGCGTGCCTGTTTTTGCGTAACGGTATTAGCAAGGGAAAAAAATGTCTCGCTGGGAGTGTTGGTTGCCAGAACAGCTTAATATCTTCTGCTGAGTTTTGTCAAACTGTCCTTATTGCTGGTCCACCACTGCAGCGGGTTTGCCACGGTGTCTGGGATAACAATAAATAAATAAATCACGGACCTCTTAAGCAGCGGAGCAGTATACTGATCTTCTGTCACTCTGAAAACATGGCCCAAAAAGTTGCACAAAATCCTCCTCGAGTCTGACTTCTTTCCCGGTCACCGGCTCGACCAGATTATTTGGCATTTCCTCTTCCGTCATGTGACTGCGACTAGTCGACGTGAACTTTAACAACTTGTGAGCTGTCCTAGAATCGACTAGTTGATTCAACCACTAATCTGTCTGTCTGTCTGTCTGTCTGTCTGTCTGTCTGTCTGTCTGTCTGTCTGTCTGTCTGTCTGTCTGTCTGTCTGTCTGTCTGTCTGTCTGTCTGTCT
>NC_056517.1:38110831-38156038 GCF_014905685.2 Nematolebias whitei
TCTGTCTGTCTGTCTGTCTGTCTGTCTGTCTGTCTGTCTGTCTGTCTATCTATCTATCTATCTATCTATCTATCTATCTATCTATCTATCTATCTATCTATCTATCTATCTATCTATCTAGCTATCTAGCTATCTAGCTATCTAGCTATCCATCCATCCATCCATCCATCCATCCATCCATCCATCCATCCATCCATCCATCCATCCATCCATCCATCCATCCATCCATCCATCCATCCATCCATCCATCCATCCATCCATCAGTCTGCAGAGCATTGTAAACTATGAAAAAGGGTTTGCTTTGTGCATTGAAACATAGTGCCAAAGGGTTTAGACCAAGTCTGAAGAAAGTTAATAAGACCACTTTACTTTTACAGAGTAAAGACAAAATGTAAACTAACAGTGTAGAGTAAGGAAGTATAGTAAACACTTCACATTCTCTTTTATCGGGTAATCTTTTATGAATTCTTGCCTTTTTATCACAGCAGTGAAGAATGGCAAGTATCATAATGAGTTTCCATTATGAGCTCTGTGGGAGTGGTGGGGTGGCACAGAGGATAGAGATGCTTGTGAACAGAAGGTCACTGGGTTGAATCCCTGGATCGTTGCATCAAAATGTGGGTGAGAAAATTGAAAACCCAAACCTGCCTCCACCGTTATTTCCCCTGCTCTGGACCCTTGAGCAAGGCCCTTGACCCACCCCCCATTCCCCCGGCTGCTCGCCGGCACCATGGCAGCCCTCGGCTCCACACATGTGGACTGTGGTAGCTCAGTGATCGATGGTTGTGTCAGGAAGGGCATCCAGTGTAAAAACAGTCAAGTCTTTATTCGTGTTCACTCAATGTAAAACATCAGAGTTCTGTAAAACTAATAGGAACAAAAACAAAATATTTCAATACCATGCTGATGAACTTTACTTATTTTATTTGTGCAATATACGTCAATCTTTTGAATCTATTTAAATCACATGCTAGTAACTTTATTAGTTTAGATTTTTCTTTATTTTGTGAAATATTTACACCATTTATTGTCTTAACAGTGATTTAAAGTTTTTCCAAAAACAAACACAAAGGTGCTTTTTTTTATTTCATGGATTTCATTTCACTCTTTTGTTACTTTGGTTGGTGTGGTATGCCTACGCTTTTGTTGAGTGTTATCTTTTGATTTTCTGTCTTTCTGCTTCTTACTTTTCTCCTTTCCCGTGTCTCTTCCTCAGATGTGGTATCTTGACCTTTATTGCTCCCGTGTTCTCTCACCTCCTCTCCTGCTGCTCCTCCTCTCCTCCCCGAACATCTGTGTTTGTGACAGGCGAGAGAACAGCCACGGTCCCCCTGATGCTTCTCGACTCCCCTTTCTCTCTTTTTTATCCTTTGGCTTTTGGCTGCTGCTGCTTTTCACTCAAACTGTCACCTTTCATTCCCTCCCCACCAACGGTGTCCACTGTATTATGTTTTTTCTGTAAAATATTCTCCACAAACTTTTCAGTCTAACTTTCTCCTTCCTCCCATCATCAGTACGTTTTGGTAAAAACATGAACCTCACGTCTTGAAGATCACTCTAGCTGTTCAACGGATTCTTCCTAACTCTGACCCTTGTCGTTTAGTTTACCCCTTTTTAGGATATACTTTCACCTGGAAAACACATATTTATATTGATTTTGAAACAGCACTGAGCTTTTGCTTGGATTGGCAAAGCTTTTGTGAAATGAATGCAATAATAATGTTTATTACTATGTATTTGTTTGTTGACTGTGTCAGCAAAATATCTCATGAACCAGTGGACAGAGATAATGTTGGTTTCACTTTGTTCAGTTTCTCGTGTCTTGTGCGATTGCTGTTATCTTGTATTTATTGTACTGTACGTCACTTTGGTCCTATGTTCTTCTAAACGGCTTTTCAAACAAAGATGGTTTCAGACACACACACACACACACACACACACACACACATATATATATATATTAGTCAACCAATTCAAGATGACTGCCACACCTAATCAACATTAGCAAATGCAAAAATGGCAAAAAATCTGTCCGTTTTACTGATAATTAGCGATGGTGTGGTAGTAGCTGAGACCAGTTCTCAACACTCATTTCAAGCGTCCTGGCTTGTTGGCATCAACTGTTGGTTTCAGCCCCGTTTGTCTGTTAGCAAAATGTCTCTTTAACCATTAGACAGATTTTAGTTAAATTCTCAGAAAGTAATCATTTGGTAAACATCTACAACTGATACGTTTCTGGAATTGCCTTAAATTATGATAGCCACCACGGCTAATCAACATTAGCAAACACAAAAATGGCCATAACTAAGTCAATTTTATTGGTTTTGAGCCCAAATCTGGTATAGTAGTGGCTGACTAAGTCACAATTCATACTCCAAGTGCTGCAATTTGCACCACATTACTTAAAACATGTCCATTCTTATATCAAGATGATCATATTGTGCAATCTGACATTAACTTTGGCAGGTGATGCATTTCTTTAAAGCCTTTAATCTTCTTCTTTTTTTTAGTTAATGTGTTGTCCCATGTATTTGTGCTAACAAAAAATACAATTTGATCGGATCTATTTGTCTTGCATTCACCTCAACGTCACACGAAGAGTTAATTACCTCGTCATTACCTTCCGTTAGAATTTAGACCACGATCCAACAATAAACGATGTAACAACAGACACAATAAGAAAACTTTAAAAATTGATAAATTTCCTTCTTAGTGATTGCAGCAAACTGTTTATGGAGTACAATTTCTAAAAATCCATACGCACACAGACGCACAGTTCCACACACAGTTGAAAGCAACAGCAGCCATACTCTTGTGGCTGTAATGTTCTTTTTGGAAACAGGAGTCTGGCAGGAACAAGGTGCCACAAGACGGGTAGATTCAGGTTCAAACCCCAGTTACAGACAAGAAGACTGGAATGTAAAGTATGTGTGGGAATTAGGTGTCTCACTTTGGTTGGTAAGTCCAAGGACATCAAAACAGGAAAAAGGCAAATCTGGACAGTTTGAGAACCCTGAAGTGAAATTTGAAGTCACTGAGACGTAGAAAATAAAAGCTAAACAAAACTGTATTAGCCTCATATCCCAATTAAGCAGTCCTTTTCTTTTTATTAAGCTGCACCTTTTGATTTGAGAGTATGCTGACCTGGCATTAGTGGTCATTGAAGCATGAGTTACAGCTGAAAATATGTTGGACTGGAAAATGTTCCAACTTCCATCAAGCAGTGACCGTATTGAACGATGGAGTACAAACTTGCTAACTTCTTACTTCCTGACCAACGCAGAAAAGTGTACACTTAAGCAACTCTCACCAGAGGTGGGGGTTGGAAAAAAAAACAGCAAAGTCAGCTGGGACAACTTTCACTGGATCCTCTGTGAGCAAACCAGAAGGTCCTGCACATGAAGATTTATTTGTCATGAAATATGAACTGACTTCAGAAAAGGCCAGGTACAAAAACCCTCAAATTGATTGTTTTCTTGGCTGAGCATCCCCATGAACACATGGTTGAAAACCTCCAGCAGCTGGGCTCACAACCTCCTTAATATATTTTTGCAATATTCTTTTCTCACTTTCTCCTATTTTCTTTGTAATAGTCAGTGCGTTGCTCGACTTTTCCAATCTTTGCTATTTGATCTATGCTTATTTGAACCCACTTGCAGTCTAATTTTCCACTGACAGCATCCCTTTCCAGGGTTGACTGAGTTGAGTTTATCTTCAAAGTTCCTACAGAGTTTGAACTTCTGGTTTTATTTGTCACCGTCTTTACCTTCCCTCGTCTTTTAGAATTGATCTGTGCAACTCACATCTCTGGCTCTTTTGATGTACTCCATAAAATCTTCTCTTAACACGTATTCATCTGCCTCCCTTCCATTTGGCTGGTTCTGTTCTGGTCAACCACCCCTCCAAATGCGCCACTTTTCAATCGTTACATCACATCGTCACCCTTTCTGTTTTACAAGTAGCACATTGCCCTGGCCAATGTCCACTTAGTTTGTGTTTTAAATCTTTATTTTCTGCTGTATGTATGATTATCACTAAGGCCCTATCCTCCTCAAACCCAATTCCTCAACCCACCCTGTCTTTTCCTTCTGCCCTTCCCTTTTTGATAGCGTTTTATCCCCTCAAGAGAACCACTTTGCTGCAACGGCTTTTTGAGATATTGACGTTTCCACTGATACAAGCCTGGTTATCTGTCAACTCTGGAGCAGTAGTGTAATGGCTCTGTAATTGGATAAGATAGATTTTTTTTTCTTTTTTGCAAACTCTGACACTTTCTGTTTTATCTTATGACTATCGTCCTGTCCCTTATTCACAATCTTTAGAGATTTTTTCCCATTTGATTGTAATTTGTTGGGCTTCAGTTTGTCCTTGTGTTGCTGTATTTTTTTCCATTTTCAAATCAGTTCATCCTATCATTGACATACCAGCAGTGCTGTGCCAAAGTCTTTAATCAGTTCTAGTTTATTTTTTTGTGTTGCATCTGAACAGACTGTTATTCGGTAAATTCCTTTGTATGTTTCTGTATTTTGACAGGTTTTAAATGATTTTTTTTCTTTTCAAAAAACACCTAAATGAAGCAATGAATCGGTTTTTATTTTACTCACATTCACCAGGTGATACAAGAATATACATTTGTTTGGTCTGTTTGTACTTCCCTAAAGAGGTTGATTGCCTTGGTTGATAGTAGTTAAGAAGACATATAGTACTTACTCCCTTTCTGTGTTAGTACATAGGATTTAAGTCCTGTTATTCTTTTCATTTCTATCTAACAGTTGTTGTTTTTTTTCTTGTATCTGCACCATTTAACCTCAGGCTCATTTAACCTGCAGGGTCTGGTAGAGTTTGTGTCCATCTTAGACAGAAAACTGGACATTTTCGAGGACGTATCATAAGTATGCTGACGGCCACAGAGGAAATTAGAAAACAAAATCAGCCATCTATTCCAGTAGTCATGGGTAGCCAAAAAAAGATGTCACGGATAAGCCATGCTTTTATGTTTTCAGAGATAGTCTACTTCATAGCAACATGTCCTCTTGGTAGAACACTGTTTTAACTTTGGTGCATTTGCTCTCTTAGATCAGAACCTTTTTACGTGGGGAAATATAAAATATGCGTTCAAAATACTCTACATGCAAAAAGTACAGAGGAAGTCAAAACAACCCACTGTTCATTACATCATGGAACCTAATATGGACACCTTAATGTCTAGAAAATCTCGCATTAAGCCTTGCATACTGACAATAAAATGGAAAATCATTCATACTAATGTCATTTTTTCTTTATCGTGAGTTTTATCCTGGTGGAATATGCTTATAGTCAGCTATATTGGTAAAATCTGTATGAAAAGTTCCTAATAAGACATTGCCTCTCCTGTGCTAGACTCTGTCTTGGAGCAAACCCTTGGCTTACTCTGCTGGACACTGACCATCAATAATATGATGGACTACAGCCTTGTAACTCTATTCTCTTCGAAAAAAATCATTATAGCAGTATCATGCTGTGTCTTTGCTGCCTTGGGCTCAAGAGCTGATGTGACCTGAGCAGAAGCTGTGTTCATTTCCTCCTAGTTAATTTTTATTTGACCCAGGACCAAATGAATCTTTGTATTGCACTGGGTCGTAATGTATGCAAGAAAGAGAACCCTTGTTGTGACACTCATTAGAAAATGTTACCGACTCTACAGGTGCTGGTGGATGGTCACCTTTGGACAGTGATCATTACCAGTGGCTACAGGTGGACCTCGGCTCCAGGAAGCAGGTGAGCGCCATAGCAACGCAGGGTCGCTACAGCAGTTCTGACTGGATGACGCAGTACCGCCTCCTCTTCAGTGATACAGGAAGGAACTGGAAACCGTATCACCAAGATGGAAACATCTGGGTAAGTAAAACAAAATTTAATCTGTCTCTGTTGGTCTCTATTTACATAATAGCACTTATAAAGTATAATTACTGCTGCATCAACAAGGGAACAAAAAAAGTCTTAAAATCAATGAAGATTTGGTTTAAAAATGTGAATGTTTCAACTTTTATTTATGCAAATTGCTGTATACAGTTATAGCATCAGAACAACGCAAGGGTTGCTGTCATCCTAACGCTTTATTTAAATCATCGTCATAAAAATCTGATTCCAAGAAGACTAAGTTTTATTCTCTTTATAATGTTCTGATGAAATAAAACATGTTCACTATTGCCATAAGTTTTTGTCTTGTGCCATTCAGGTAGTAATTATTATTCACATAAATGCTGCTAACATGTAATAAATGTTTTATTTCAAGAAGGATGTTGCAGTTTGGTGAGATAGTAAAAACAGAGTAGACTAAAAAAAAAACATGTTTCTCTTGTAGACAAAAAAGGCCAATCCTTCAGTGTCGTTTCCCACTATGGATGTTTTTAAACATTAAAGTGTAGTATTTTAGTAACTTTGATTGTGTCCATCCTTGTTTTAAACTATTTGTAAACATTATTTTATCATCACAAGGAGTATCCAACATCTTTAAGCTACTAGTAATAAATTGATGTTATAGTTTACATTTAGATTATTTCACCTTAATTTAAAAAGTTTGTTACTCGCTGTGTTTGTTTCTAAAGACTTCCATAGACCTGTTACGACAGATAAACATTCAAATGATTAAAGGCTGCCCTCACTCGGTACTAAATCCTTTCCCAAAGGGCATTCGTGATTTGTAGTGAATTTTATATTTAACATTAATCTGTGATTGTGCAACCTGTGTGAGAAGTCCTGAGTTCAAATCCCGGACGAGCCCCCACTTATGTTTCAATGCTTACTGTCATGCCTAATGTCTATGGTGGCACAGGATGTAACACGTAATGCATAAATAGAAAGAAATTTGCCAGTTTTCAACTTGCTTAAAAATTATATCACTATTATATCGGGGCATGGCACCAGGTGCAGCTCAATGCTTAGCAACAACACAGTTCAGCTGCAGCTGTATGGTGATTTAGCAAGCCAAAAAAAAGGTAATCTTTCTCGTAACAAGAGAGCTTCCCAAACAAATCAGTGGACATAATGTATGGTCAATTTTCCAGAGGTGGGAAAATACTGAAAATTTATACTCAAGTACAAGTACTGTTACACTGCTTTTTGTACTCAATTACAAGTAAAAGTACTGGTGTTATAAAATACTTAAGTAAAAGTACAAAGTACTTTTCCCAAAAACTACTCAGAGTATTAATTACTTTTTAACCAATTTATGTTTTATTGTGTTAATAGGAGACATTCAGTTTGATTTACTGTATATAATCGCTACATTCAAAGCTCATTCCTCAGACGCTCAGAAGCTCTGTCTTATTTTAGTACCCGACAAACGGATGGCAGTGACAATATCTGAGATCTTTGCTACTTAGCCAAACTAATAATCCACACATACAAACAATAAAAAAGCAATATCATACAGGTAGTTGTAAAACCTCATATTCCGCAATATGTTTTTTGAGATTAGATGCTGAAGTCTTGTAAGCTGCTGTCACCATAGAGATCAAACAAAGTTCACATCTGGATGCTGTCTCCTTTTTGCAATCTGTACATTAAAAATTCCTCCAGCTACGGCCACGGGCACTCGTCGTCAGCCTTTACCTCGTCATTTTCGCTGTTGACATTGTTGTCCTCTGTCTCTATTATGGCTTTTTCTCCAAATCTTCTGTCCATATATGACTCTCTACTCTACGGAGTTGGCATTTGATTATGTCATAGGTAATTGGCATGCTTGCGATCTGAGAGTCTTATTGGTACAAAGATGCAGATGCACCTTCCTCTTTATGATGCGCCAAATGTTCTCTATAGGTGAAAGATCTGGACTGCAGGCTGGCCATTTCAGTACCCGGATCCTTCTCCTACGTAGCCATGATGTTGTGATTGCTGCAGAATGTGGTCTGGCATTATCGTGTTGAAAAATGCAGGGTCTTCCCTGAAAGAGATGACGTCTAGATGGGAGCATATGTTGTTCTAGAACCTGAACATAGTTCTCTGCATTAATGGTGCCTTTCCAGACATGCAAGCTGCCCATGCCACAAGCGCTCATGCAACCCCATACCATCAGTGATGCAGGCTTCTGAACGGAGCGTTGATAACAACTTGGGCTATCCTTGTCCTCTCTGGTCCGGATGACATGGCGTCCCAGTGTTCCATAAAGAACTTCAAATGGTGACTCATCTGACCACAGAACAGTCTTCCATTTTGCCACACTCCATTTTAAATGACCCCTGGCCCAGTGCAAACGTCTGAGCTTGTGGAGCTTGCTTAGAAATGGCTTCCTCTTTGCACTGTAGAGTTTCAGCTGGCAACGGCGGATGGCACGGTGGATTGTGTTCACTGACAATGCTTTCTGGAAGTATTCCTGAGCCCATTCTGTTATTTCCTTGATAGTGGCATTCCTGTTTGAGGTGCAGTGACGTTCAAGGGCCCGGAGATCACGAGCATCCAGTAGAGTTTTACGGCCTTGACCCTTACGCACAGCGATTGTTCCAGATTCTCTGAATCTTTTGATGATGTTATGCACGGTTGATGATGATAACTTAAAAGTCTTTGCTATTTTATGCTGGGTAACACCATTCTGGTATTGCTGCACTATTTTTCTGTGCAACAATGGTGGAATTGGTGATCCTCTTACCATCTTGGCTTCTGAGAGACACTGACACTCTGAGAAGCTCTTTTTATACCCAATCATGTTGTCAATTGACCTAATTAGTGTTAATTGGTCTTCCAGCTGTTCATTATATGCTCAATTTCCTTTTTCCAGCCTCTTATTGCTACTTGTCCCAACTTTTTTGAGATTCGTTGACACTGTGAAATTTTGAATCAACATATTTTTCCTTTAAAATGTTACATTTACTCAGATTAAACTTTTGATCTGTCATCTATGTTATATTATGAATAAAATATTGACATTTGCCATCTCCACATCATTGCATTCAGTTTTTATTCACAATTTGTTTAGTGTCCCAACTTTTTTGGAATCCAGTTTGTACTTAATTACAGTAATGTGAGTATTTGGAATTCGTTAGTTCCACCTCTGAAATTTTCTCACCTTATTTTTCTAAATATTTACAAGCCTAAATTATAGAAATATACTTTGGGAAAAAATAAAAATGTTCAGAAGTTAGGTCTTGCTAGATAAGTAGGTTAATAACAGAATGTGTGCTGCATTTTTGATTTGTTTGGAGACCAAACGAGAAAAAAAACACATTTATAATGAAGAAGAAAAAAATTTGTGTGTGTGTTTGTTTGTTCTACTGGTTTACAAAATTATTACTGCAAATTAATATATTATTCATTTAGAAAACCCTCTCTATAGCCACAAGTAAATAAGAGCAGGGAAGATCATCTGGCAGGAAAACTCTGTTTCACAGCGTGGTGCCTTTAAATATTCATCACACTATTAGTATGCTTTTTACCAAATGTAACTTTCCAGTTAAAGATCTTATTCCAGCACTGATTGTGTCTAGACGGTGAAACTAAAGCACTTCATTTTTTAGAAGTCTACAGATTCTCTTTCATCTCTGGCTGCAGTTTCTCTATATTTTATTCCTGAATAAATCACTTCTATCTCTGCACCGTTGCTTTAGAAGGTCCTTGAGTGTAGAACATGACAACCCATGATCATTAGCTAATGGGTTAATAGCTTATGCTGTATAGTTGAAGACTGCTGGTGATAGAGATGGGAGATAAAAGTACAAGAATAATTCAGTCATAATTTATGCAGCAAGCTGGAAAAAATTCAAAAGGTGTCAAACAGGTTCACTGCATTTACATTTTTAAAATGTTATTAAGATGTCAGCGATGAACTTCAAGAACTATGTATGGAACTGAAGTGTGCAACAAGTTTAGATCTTTTATTTTCATTTCTTAATAAATATACTTAAATACAACGATGCACCAATATATACAATAGAAATCTACACTGAACAAAAATTCAGATGCAACACTTGTTTTCGTTCTCATTTCTCATGAGTTGAACTCAAAGATCTAAGATTTCTCCCATGTACACAACAGGCATTTTTCTTTCAAATATTTTTACAAATCTTTGTTAGTGAGCACTTCTCCTTTGACGAGATAATCCATCCACCTCACAGGTGTGGCATATCAAGATGATGATTAGACAGCTTGATTATGCGTGCCTTGGGATGACCACAAGAAAAGGTCACTCTAAATGTGCAGTTTTATCACAGCACCATGCCACAGATGTTACAAGTTTTGAGGGGGTGTGTAGTTGGCATGCTGACTGCATGTCACACCAGAGCTGTTGCTCGTGAATTGAATGTTCGTTTCTCTACCATGAGCCGTCTTTAAAGAAGTTTCAGAGATTTTGGCAGTACATCCAACCAGCCTCCCAATCACAGGTCACATGTAACCACACCAGCCCAGGACCTCCACATCTAATATCTTCATCTACAAGATTGTCTGAGACCATCCACCTAGAAAGCTGCTTCAACAGTCAGTTTGCATTACCAAATAATTTCTGCACAAACTATCAGAAACCATCTCAATGAAACTCATCTGCATGCTCGCTGTCTTCATAGGGGTTTCCACTTGACTGCAGTTTGTCGTTGTAACAGACTTGAATGGGGAAATGATCACATTCAATGTCATATGGCATGATGGAGAGGTGTTCTATTCACGGATTAATCCTGGCTTTTACTGTAAAGGGCAGATGGCAGACTGTGTGTATGGTGTCTTGGAGGTGAGCTGCCTGATGTCAACCTTGTGAATTGAGAGGCCAATGGTGGAGGTGGGGTTATGGTATGGGCAGGCATATGTTATGGACAACAAACACAGTTGCGATTTATTGATGATATCTTGAATACACGGAGACACCGTGACAAGATCCTGAGGTCCATAGTTGATCCATCCATCCACGACCGTCACCTCATGTTGCAGCATGATAATACACGGCATCATGTTGCAAGGATCTGTTCACAATTCCTGGAAACTGAAAACACCCCAGCTCTTGCATGGCCAGCATACTCCCCGGACATGACACCCATTGAACATGTCTGGGATGATCTGGATTAATGTATACAACAGCGTGTTCTAGTTCTTAGCAATATCCAGCAACTTTGCACACCCATTGAAGAGGAGTGGACCAACATTCAACAACCAGATCAACTCTGTGATGAAGATGTGTTGCACTGTGTGTGCAGCACACTTGGACTTTTTAGGACTGGTAAAAGTATATATATATATAGTGGGTAAGCACAAACTGACCGAGGTTGTAGTTAGGGATGCACCGATCCACTTTTTTCATTTCCGATCCGATACCGGTATCTGCTGTTTTGTGTCCGTCTATACCGATCCGATACTGATCTTATACAGAAAAGCAGTGCTGAATTAACAAAAATGGCTAAATCCTGCCATCTGGACTCGTTTCTGAAACAGGTTCAGATGACATGGTTTAGCCGTTTTTGTTGTCTACCTGGATGTTTGAGCTTACAAGCCCATTGCTGAATTAACTATAATATATTATTATTACAATATTAATTTTACCTGTCTAAATAAAGGTTGAATGAATAAAAAAATTGTTTTGTTAAATGCAGACATTAATGTACTGAATTACAAATTTATTAAAAACTCTGCACCAGATCAGCACACTTTAACACACCAAGAGCTTCACAAGCTTGGTCAAATGTAAAAACAACAACTTTAATTTGTTCAGTCAGTTCGTTAGCGCATGACGTCACTCAGAGCACAAAGCATAGATTTAGAGTGAATAGATCTGCCCAGTCATGAATCGGTCACATTGTCACCGATACCCGATGCAGAAGTTTTTCAATATTGGTATTGATACCGATATTGGTATCGGATCGGTGCATCTCTAGTTGTAGTCAAGTAAAAACAAACACAAGAAAAATACAAACACAACCGACTTACACTAAAATACACATTTTTTATCCCCTAAATTTGAACTTATTTCATTAGTAAATTTGATAAAGTTTGAAATACTGTCTTTAAATGAAGTGATTTAGTTCAAAGTCTAATCATGACTCATAAACATTTCTTGTCTTTTTTAAATAATTGTTTAATACTTATCAAAGGTCATGATTTCCATAAATGTCTATAACACATCACGTTAGGTCCAGACTAAACTTAAACCATTTTAAACAGTTTATCCCTTTAAATTGCAGACCCTTGCTGTCAGCTTTGCGTTCAGTCATGTAGTAGCTCATCATCATAATTCTCTTTTTAGTTGCTCTTTTTGAACTTGCTGCAGTGACACGTATGGATCTTCTACTGTTAAAAAGAAATTAAGTTGTTGTTTTTTGTTTGCTGCATCATAATTATTCGATAGTTATTATTCATTTTAAAGTGCTTTCCCTCTGCCATTAACCCTGATTCATTGCCTCTAATATTTCAGCAAATACTCTAAAACACATTAATCTCTCTGTTGTTTTTGCGACCGCAGCTGCCTTTTTCCCACCCATTTTGCCTAGATGTGTGACACATATATTGCTTTTTAATTTATAGCTGGTGTTATTCAAAATAAAGCTTATGCAATCAAACAGAGAGCCAACCATTCCAAGCTGAGCACATCCCATCTATAATATATTCAGTAACAAGAAAAAGAAAAATAGTGTAACGTTTTTTTTCCCCTCTGCTTTAATTTAGAAAAAAAATGCACATGTTGGCACACATCTGCTTTTATTAAAGCTATAGATGGTGATTAAGATCACCCTCTGCACAACCATCAACCGTTCTGTGAAGTGTGTCTCTGTGTGTAAGGGGTGATAATATGGGAGCAATCAGTGCTATTGATCAAAGGGACTGGTGGAGATGGTGGGGAGCATAAACCAGCTTAATGTTTCTCTCACACACGTTGCCACCATCAGGCCCTGTTTCTGCTCATTCAATCTCATTCAGCTCAGTCCTATTCACCACTGAACGAGCCTCACACAGTCATCCCCAGAGAAAACACCACCTGTCCTGCACTTTTATGCATGAAGGTTTTCTTTCTTTATTTTTTATTTTTTTATTTCAGGAACCTTTTACCACCAATCGCATCCTGCCTTCACGTTTCACTGATGACTTAACTCCTTCCCAACAAAGCTTAATCAAAGCAAGAGCTGCAATTAGAGTGATGCCTTTGTAAAATTAATAATAAATAGTACTACTCTATCGTGGCACAAAAGATTAATGATGATATTGATAAACAACTGATAATTAAAATATCAAGAGGAAATGCATCCTGCTACTTTAATTTATTTAGCTATGCACTAATTCACCTGGTATGCTCACGACTCTTAAAGCTAATATGCTATAAAATGCAAAACACAATAAAAATGCTGTAAATTTAGGATGATTTAAATAAAACTTGTGTTGCCATTTTTGTTTAGGTTTAAATGTCTATTAAAACTAGCATGCCTTGAATGATACACATTGCCCGTTGCCTTGAATGCCAAACTTTTCTACAAAAATCTCATTTGATCTATTTGTGCTCAGAGTGTGTGTTAAGGACGACTCTCAGCTACCACCACAATAAACTGTAGTGAAGAATATGTCAGATTGACAGAGCCAAACCATTGTGTTTTAGTCAAGATTAAAACTGTGACTGTTGTTTATAAGTATGAAGTGGATAATATTTTAAGATTTTATTTTAAATTCATCATGTATCACATTAAATATTTTGCTAACAGACACATAGACACAGGCAGTTACATGAATTCACATCCATTGTGGTTGTGTGGTAAAAATATTGATTTGTTGCTGTACACAAACCTTCTGAAAACATCACATCATGAAAACAAACATCAGTTTGACCCAAAAAATAAAAATAAAAATACAGTTGTGCATGTTTTCAATCATCCAAATGTCTTTTGACACTTTCTGAGATTCCACAAGTGCATCATCGTGCTTCCTACACTTTAACACGCTAAGTTAAAAACCTAAGTCTGATATGGCAGATCATTTCAAAGGCCCTTTAAGTCACATCTTTATACAATTATACTTTTTTTGCCCAATTGAACAAAAATAAAATAGTTTTTACCTGCAATATGTGCCCATAATTCCAAAAATGGTCTCATTATTGTATTTATTATTAAAGACAAGTAGGTTTAAAAAGTTTTAACTGCATTAGGTCATCAAATAATAATGTTTGCATTAAATTAACTAGTACAGGTTCAAAGACAAATAAGTTCAGACATTACAAACAGATAATGCGATTTAAGATAGTTTCTCGTTGGTCTTTCAAAACTGTTTAAATTTTTTTTTCTCTGGATAAAACTTCTATGTTTCCACATCTTCTGTTCTACATATGCACACACGTCTTATCATTTGACAGCAGTTGTGTAAGAAAAGAACTGATGCAATGATGAAGGTTTTTGTTGTAAATTCTCAGTAAGAAGATATTTTTTTGAAGAAACCAGCAGTGTATGACAAGTGGATTCCAGTCAACCAACACTTGTCAGGTTTATGTAAAGAAAATGTCAAACTGTGGTTGCTACTTTTCATCGTTGCCTATATTGTGGTGCACATCCTCAGTCATCCATGCCAAATCCAAAATAAATAAATATAAATA
Source organism: Nematolebias whitei (assembly GCF_014905685.2). Classification (NCBI taxonomy): domain Eukaryota; kingdom Metazoa; phylum Chordata; class Actinopteri; order Cyprinodontiformes; family Rivulidae; genus Nematolebias; species Nematolebias whitei. Next base: position 38,125,356 of record NC_056517.1, read on the forward strand.
CTTTGTTCTGTAGTTGAAGAGAAGTTAATAGAGTGTACATGACTGAAGAAGTACTGCAAAGACAACTGTTCTCTTTTTTTTTTTTTTTTTTTTTTGTGCATGCAGACTTTCCCCTAAATGCCCCTGGATCTGACACCTCTAAAATCTTGAACGGATGTTGCTGGTAACATCCTCCTTGGCTTGCTTTCACCCTTGACCTGCTGGCTAATTTTCAGACAAGTTGTAGCACATTTATGCATTTGACATGGTTCATTGAGTCTGCTGCGGATGTTACCCGTGAAACAAAGACCGAAACACTAAGGTGGCAATGCTTAAGACAGCACTGAGAGGGAACGATGTTAAAAACTGAGGTTTTCTTGATGAATTCAAGTAAAAAAATTAAACAAAATATGCAAACAGGTGAAAGTGACGAGAAATGTATTAGACTCTTTGAAACCCACACTGTGAGTTTGCAAGAATTGATTGTAACTGATATACTGGGGATCGATCAAGTCTCTCACCACAGTAAATGTAAATGGACTGTAACTATGTGGCACCTTTCTATCTTATCAAGATACACAAAGCTCTTTACAACAATCTGTGTACTCATTTACCGCCACACACACATTCATGCAGCACTCTACTACATCTCATCAAATATCTGAACAAATCCTTCTATAGAGAAGAAGCAGAGCTTTAGATCACATTCAAACACCAATGGGACACACATTAGAAGCAGTGAGGGGTTCAGTGTCTTGCTCAAGGACACATGTGAATGCTGGTGGAATCCAACTCCCAACTTTCCCATTGGAGGACAGCCAATCACAGCTGCCCAGCTAAGCAAACAGGATTTGCAAGCAAGATTTAAAATGTAAATGCTTGCAGGTGTTCTCAGTTTTCTTGCTGCAGGGCTGCACATTTGTATCATTTATATTTGGAGCGCAATAAAAACCGTAAGGCAAACTTTTGCCTTAAATTAGTCACCAAAGTATTGCAGGCATCTGGAACCCGCCTTCTCAGTTTAGTTTCAATAAATTGGACGTGCCAAAAGTTTATTTCTTCATGAAAATGTACAACTTGTAACCTCAAACTTGTTGCTATAGTGACACTAGCCAAATGAAACATGCATCCACGTGTTTATAATGAACTCTTCCCTAGTTTACCCACAGCTTCACAGGAGGTTTGCCCCCCTGAGCTCTCCTTGTGACACCTGTGTTACAGTGACATGTGTGCCCCCCAGACAAACTCCACCTGCCACTGTCCTCAGATCAGGTTATGCTGAGCGTTTTACACCACTCAGAGCTCAACTCACAGAATAGGTGGAACTATTTTAAGAGTACAGTAAAGGAATTTTACCAAAATCTGTTGAGCAATAACAAGTCTGAGTTGTCTTTTAAACATGTTGGAGGTGCACCCACAACACACTAAATCATAGCCTGCATTTAGTTTAATGTGTCCAACTTCTGCAGTCAGCATGTAAACACACACCAGCCACAGATTCTCAGTGCATGTGGAATGTGGGTAGTAGTGTGCAGGAAAACAATGGGGTTCCCAAACCTGGTCCTTGAGGAACACCATCCTGCATAGTTGTTCCTCCGCTCCAGCACACCTGATTTTAATCAATGTGTGATTAACAGGCTTCTGTAAAACATGAGGAAGTAATGAAATCACTGAGGTGTGTTGGAGCAGGGAAACAACTAAAACATGCAGGATGGTGTTCCTCAAGGACCAGTGTTGGGAACCTCTGGAAAGTTTTACGAGCATAAAACAAAACAGAAAATTAGAGTGTGATCTCCAGTGCATGGTGGCGTGGTCACAAACAGCAACTGCAACTGAAATTTTGCACATTTTCTTACAATATTTACTCACCAACTAGTCTTCAACAGTCACAGCCACGCGCGATACTGCCTTGTAGAGCTTGTTAAAGGGATTTGTGCGCCTTAGAGGTAGATTTATTAAGATCACTTTTGATTTAACTTTGCGTTTGCAGATATTTATTATTCAAAAACAGCAACAAATTAGCATTTTATGTGGACAGTGATTTTATCTCGTTTCCACAGAAGTGTTCAGAGCACAAACTGTACAAAGGAGAAATTATGACCATTCTAATCTTCAAATGTGGAGTTGTTTCCTTTATCACCCATCTGATTTTGATGCTTACACCTCTTTCATTGTGAAATGTATTGTTGTTTGATAAAACACACTGAATAAACAAAAACTGAGAAGAAACTTATAGCACTCATTAACCAAACTAAACCGTGATGCGTGAATCACTCAGTGCTCTCGTAGCACAAACAAATATAGTGCTCAGTTATATATAGATAAAACCGTTTGCGAGCTATATCAGGGAAGGCGTAGAAAGAGTGATGAGGCAGTGAGAAGTAATGTGCCAACTCCCACTAACAGGGTTGTGAGTTTTGTTTCACCCGTTGTGCTGTGAGGCTGTGTATCAGCTGAACCTAATGATGTTCAAATAAGCCTGTGCAAAGCCTGTGAGGAGGTCTTATTGCCGGCGTGCAACTGTGCCCTTTGTGTAAGTGCAAACAAATTTGTATGTGTGTTCTCAAGAGGGGAGAGCTGCTAGAGTGTGGTTTGTCAGGTAAATGGATGGTGAAATCTCTGTGTCTCAATGGTAAGGACTAATTCAGTTTCTGAATGTGCACAGCGTGCACGGATCAATCCTGCACCTGGATTCAAACACCAGCGGACTGCATTCTTCTTCCTGATAATTTCACAAACTTTATGCCAAAGCTGCTGAACACCACGACCAAAAGGAAAAATACAACCAAACTTAAATTTAACAAAACCAACGAGACATTATGTTACAGCAAGCAGTCGATACAGTCAAACACTGGTTGAAGTTAATGTATTATTATGAATATATGCTTTAAATTTCCTTAAAATATTACCTCTGATTCAGATGCTGTCTGCTGAAATCATCCTAGCTCAGAAGAGGCAGAGTTGTAGCCATTTTTGTACTTGCTAAGGATGCATAGCTGTGGTAGCCATCTTGAATGGGGTTGACTGTAAAAGAGTTTTAGATGTATGTTTGATTGCTTTCCAAGAGTTTTGTTAAAATCCACCTGGTGGTTTGTGAGATGTTTTGCTAAAAGGCAGAGAGGTACATTCATTTCAAAAACAGATCTCTTGTGAACAAAGAAGCATTCATAGTACATACTGGTAGTAAATCTCATCTATTATCACACATAGTTTTATGTAAATATGCACCGTATTTTTCACTCCATAAGTCGCAGTTTTTTGCATAATTTGCATGCCCTGCGACTTATACGCTGAAGCAATTTATTTATGGGATTTTTTTTCTGTTATTTATAAACCAATTTTTGGCTGAGATACGACCGTTTTCATTCATTCTGACTAAAATTATTGAACACTACCATTTTTAGCCGCTAGATGGCACTCGCGCTGTATGGCATGCCGTTGTGTCATGTAATAGGTAAAAGTGGCTATTAATGACACAATCAGCTTGCCTTAGCCTGCCACTTTCATCTAGCTTGCCTGGAGCAACCGTCAAATCAGTTTCATTTCACTGCACCGCCCCAGAGAAATGCAGCTAGTTTGACCATTAAAGTGCATTTATTAAGTAAAAGTTCAATTGAGACACACCTTTACTGTAAAGTCGAGCAAGCAAATAGTTGTGTTAGGTGCTTATCTTGTTAAATTTGTAAGAAATGCACAAGGAGTTGCCCTCTGCGCGTTCATGTTTCCGCCTATCGGCTTTTGAAAATGCAGATGATTAGATCTTCAAAGTGCATTTATTAAGGAAAGGTTCAACTGAGATACACCTTTGCTATAATTTCAAGCAAACAAATAATTGTTTTTTAAGTGTTAATCTTGTTAAAGTTCTCCCGTGCACTGCCCCTGGTAGCCAATCGATTTTTGGCACAACATTGGCCCACATTTCCAGAATGGTAGCGGTGACGCGTAATAGATGCGACGTATACGGCAAAGCGACGTATTTATGGATTTTTCCACTTTATTAGACATATTTGAACTGATGCGACGTGCACGTTGAAAAATACGGTAATTTGTTTTTTTGAGGGCGGGAGGTGTTTTAATGTACGCCACATGTCCTGGGGTCCTATTTTGTTTTATGTTTTATTGTGCTGCACTTTTCTTAGACCTGTCTAAAGCTTTTGACACTGTGGATCATAGCATCTTGTGTCATAAACTCTCAGAAATCGGGTTCTCAGAACACACCATTGTTTGGTTCTCTAACTATCTCTCAGACTGGAGGCAATGTGTTCATCATAATGGTATTTCCTCCAGTTATTTAACAGTCAACAATGGTGTTCCACAAGGCTCAGTCTTAGGACCCACCCTCTTTACAATCTACAAACGTAATGTAGGTAAAAACATCCCTGATGCATCCATACATTTCTATGCTGATGACACAGTTGTTTATTGTCGAGCTAAAACAGTTGATAAGGCTTTCCAGCTTTTGAAATCTGCATTTAACATCATCCAGACAGATTTGTTCCACCTCAAACTTGTCCTAAATGCCGACAAAACCAAAGGGATGATTTTTCAAATAGGAAGTTGGTCCCGGCAGCAACATTATTACCTGCAGTGTTCCCTCAGTGCGGACTGATCTAGGCAAAAGGACCTTCTCCTACTCCGCTCCTGTTTCCTGGAATATCTTACAAAAAGATCTGAAGCTCTCGACCTTTGACCTCTCTAAATGGCTTTAAGAATCTGTTGGACTCCTGGCAGGGACCAATGCAGACATGTTCCTGTTTTTAGTTTTCTACATTCGCCTTATAATCTATCTGGTTTTTTTTTTTGTTACTTTTCTTTTTTTTAGCCATCCTATTTGTTAAAAAAAATAAAATAAATCTGTATGACTTTTTATAACTGTTTATTGTTGTCACTGTTGTCCATTGTTGTCATCTTTCTTTGTTGAAATCAGGTCTCTCTTGTAAATGAGTCCTCGAGGCTCAATGGGATTTACCTGTCGAAATAAAGGTTGAATGAATGTTTTGCATAAAACGACAAGTTGAATTGAAATATCTGTAAAACTGGATGAGCTGAAGTTACTTTGCTCTTTGATAAAGTCGCTTAGCTTTGGCACTATCTTGACTCGATTGACTCCAAAACGTTAAAGATGTGCACCCAGTGAATCCTTTGTCCGAGTTTCATTCAAATCTGTTCAGTGGTTCATGAGATATTTTGCTGACATTCCAGACAAACAAACAACTGCAATGCACACGCAGACTGAGTTAAGACCTCTCAATTTTAACCTTTAACAGCGAGACATGAAAATAGGACAAACCAGTAAGTTACTATTACTGCAACTTCACCTCAAAACTAAAAATTGAGTTAACAAACTACCTCCTATTTTCTTCTTTGTACCTTGAAATAATTATCTGCAGGATGTCATAGAGGCTATATAAAAAGAAACAGCAAGACTAAGTGACTTTGACTTAACAAAAATACTAAAGGGTTTATATTTTATTCTTCTGACATGTTTAATTTGAGACGGCCTTAAAATACATTAGGAATAAAACAAAATGTATTATTGTACATTTATGTGAAAACAAATGCTACAAAAAGAAAAACTACAAAATAAGACAAGTGTCTTCAGGACAAACAAAGTTTTACCTTCTTAAAGAATTTTCATTTATATTTTAAGTGTTTCTGAGAAAAGAATACAATAAACAGATTTAAAAATATGTTGTGTTACATATACACTTATATTCTGAACATTAATTAGTGATAACCATCTATAAGACATTTTATAATGGCTGATAAAACATTAATAGTTTGGTGGAGGAGAAGACAGATAGGTAATTAGTAATCTAACATGCCCTTCTAGCTCTGTTGGAACTGAAAAGGGTGTAATTTGAAAACAATCGGCATGGCTGCTTCTCTTCCAGCTAATTAAGCTTTAACGTTTTTTTGTTTTTCTTCATCTAACAACCTAACATCTTAATAAAATGAGGATAAAGTGTTCTTAGTTGACTTTTATTGAAATATAAATTAACTCTGGAATATGTCGAGTTGAAATTAAAATGATGATTGAGGCTATGTGGGAGTAGGAGATGGCAAAACAAGCTAATAAACTTTAAAGTCATGATCTTAACTAACACAAAGAAATAAATCTCAATAAAGAATCTTATAGAGTTACAGCCACAGAGCTATGTAGGGGGTGTAGAAGTGTTGGGGAAATTATTTAGTTCACTGACGTTTACTGAAAAGAACCACACTCACGGCACATGAAGATTACCGGCGTTTTACTAGCGAGGACTGCATTCAGGACAGGTGACAAACACAAACAGACATGAATGCATATTGTTGTGTCAAATGAGAGTTTTGACTTTTCAACTGCACTCCATTTTAACTTGTTTTCCTTCAATTAGTTTGTGTTAGACAACGTAGTTCAGACAGAGCTCCAGCCTAAACTAAACGTGTTCTGATTAGGTGCTTAAAGCAGGTGCGTGGTCCTTTGTGACAATCAGTGCATGGAGGAGAGTGGACATGCACGGGTGAGTAGCAGCCTCAGTAGAACTGTCAAACTATTTAGAGCCAGGAAGCTGGTTTATGTGGTAAAGAGTGCAGTAGTTTCAGGTGGTTTTAGTACAATCAGAGGTATTTCAGCACGTAGACCCTCCGTGTTTGTTCAGTTTCCATTTTTAACTCCGATGGGGTTTGAGTTGAGTTGACCTAGTGCTGTTTTGAGACCAAGTGAAATATTAATTTTCGTTCTTTGATCCTTAAATTGCATACAGACAACTTATTGTGATTAGTTATGAAGAAAAAGTGTATTTTGGTGGCTAAAAATAATTGCTTGTAATTATGTATTTGATGTAATTAGGTAAGATAAAATAAAATAATGTTAAAGTTAGTTTTCTAAAGGAATATGAAAATAGTATAATGTGTATCTATGCAAATCGTTGTTTGAGTTGATGTTGTTTTTGTTTAGCTTTGTTTTGTTGTGGATTACTTTTGTTTGAATATATTCTGGGGAAAAAGGGGCAGATTTCATAAGATTTATTCTTCTTCTGCTGCCTTTAATTTTATTTTTTGATTATATATATATATATATATATTTGTTTTCTATTGTATAAAGTTATTTTGTTTTTAATAACATTAATATTTTTTTAATAAATATAAATAAATACAATTAAATAACATATATTTGAAAACTTAGAAGAAATGTCCAAAATATTTGAAATAAATAAATGGAAAATATATGGTAAACATACATAAAAATGGTTAATTCATAGTTTATCATATTATAATATTAATACAATTAATTTAAACATTTAAGCATTCATATTGTTTGATTAAGCAATTTAAAAACATTAAAAACCAAACTATCAATCTGCATTTTGTTTGTTTTAACAAAGTTTTCAACCCGATGCTGATGCCACTGCGGTCTTTGAACCTAATTAATAAAGATGATGAAGTGAGTTGAGCCTACGTAAACTTTCTCCCTGGATCTTCGGGTTCAGATCTGCATTGGTTTAAGAAGAGATTGACACGCAAACATGAGAACGTTGTCACAGAATGAGCAGCGAACAGCGCTATCTGCTGACTTTTATAACCTTCTCAGCTCGGCAGAGTTCAGTGTAGTTCAGTGCATCCTTCTTACACAACACTGTCTGCACAAACACATGGTTCATGGGCTTCAAAGAGACATCGCAAGTAGGCCTTCAGTTTGAGATAGAGTTTTGTGAGGCAACCGAGTTGCTTGTTTTCAAGGTAGAGGGGACAACGTGTTCTCAGCCACAATAATAAAGCACAATAAAACGTTCATAACCTTTGACCAAAAATTCTCTGACAATACGCTAACAGTAAAGATTACACAACAGCCACGGCAGAAAAGAAGCAGATGTGTCTTTACTTTAACCAGCTGCAGCCTTGCCATTAGCCCCATGTGGAGCTGCTGTCCGAAACATTTATTAGTAATCTTATATAAGCTGTGAAGTTTAAAGATTGAACTGGAAGTATGTGACACATTTAGGGTTTCTACTTGTAACTTTGTCATGTACTTACTATGCGTTATCTGTGTTTGTGTGCTAATGGTAGTAATTTAAGTATTGTTCACAAATCACTGTCCTTTGACACCTTGTATCACTAATTAAACTATTATTAGGCTAATTAGTTGCAGCCCAGTGAGAATCTACATATGGTCATGGAGAATGTCTACACACTCAAGATATTTTTTAATTTGTCTTTTAGGTTTCTTTAAAAGGTTATGAAAAAAATGCATTCAATGGCTTTATTTTTTTATTTACTAATAAAGCAAATTATGGTTTGATGTATGTGTTTCTCTTTATTTGAATCATGACTTCTCTTGATCCAGCACAACAGCGATCAAGCACCAACATCAGACGGGTTCGTTGTTTTTGTCTGTGATGAACATGTCTGGCACTAAAGTCCAAAATGCTCGGCTTTGACTGGTCAAAACAGGAAAACTGCTTAAAGCGACTGGGATGATTTCTAATGGGGTTTTAAACTGGACTGATATAACTTCTCCGTCAGCTCTGTCTTTAGACTTCATCTGAACATTTGTCTTTTTATGCCTCTTTATGTATATATATATATATATATATATATATATATATATATATATAAAAAGAGCTGACTGTAAATTAAAACTTGCTGAGTGTCAGTAAGAAATAATAAATTCAAAATATAAAGTGGATATAAACCAGCATGTTACGAAAGTTTCCTTTTGTGCAACTTATGTGGTCTTTTAAAATTGCAAACTATCTCATTGATGTGAACTTGGTGTGCGAGGTGAAAAGTGAAGCTCTAAATAGTGCAGTGAAATTTTATCAAAGAGTTCTGATGATTATTCCATTTCAATGACACACAGAGGCTGCTCTAATAAATCCCAAAAATATATTGTTTTTGTCACTTGGCTTTAAGGGAGGGTGGCATGGTGAGCCAGTTGATAGAACTGTTGCCTCTCAATGAAAAAGTCACCGGTTCAAATCCCTGCCTGGGGTGGAGTTTGCATGTTCTCTCCGTGCAAGCGTGAATTTTCTCCGGGTATTCTGGTTTCCTCAAACAAGCATGTTCGGCTGATTGGTAACTCTAAATTGTCCCTAGGTGTGAGTGAGAGATGGTTGTTTGTCTCTATGCGTCCCTGTGATGGACTGGAGACCTGTCCAGCGTGTACCCCGCCTCTCACACAGTGACTGCTGGACATGGGCACTATTGACCCCCGCGGCCCAAAAAGGAAGAACCAGGTAAAAATAATGGATGGATAGTTGGATGGCTTTAAGGGGAGATTTTATTTTTAAGCCATTTTGTTGAACAGAGCTAAGGACTGAATGGCTCATAGCAACAGAACCTCAATCCCACACAAAGTCCCCCCAAATGCTCAAATGGCTTCTCAGCGTCCACAAAACACATGTAGACTGGTTGGGGAAGCTCCCATGCTTCCTCAAGGACCTTATCGAAGGTAAAGATCTGATCCAGTGTTCCATTTGTACATGCAGCTTTGCAAACACAATTTCATGTATTGCATGGAGTTCTAAGTGGAAGAAGGCTCTGAGTTTTCACTCCATCACTGTTGCTCCCTTGTAAAGTGAAAAGGTGCCAAATGTTCACAGCCTGAGTAACAGCCTCTAAAAATTCCACACCCTATGTGAAAATACTAACGAGTGCAATGTTGAAAGTTTCTTAACTTTTAGTCTAGCACTTTCCTTTTCCTTTCTTGCAGTTTCTCTATAGTAATTATTGAGCTAAAAAGGCAGTGGACGAAGAAATCATCATTATGAGATGTTCTTCATTTGTTCATAATTCTTCTCTAATAATGTGGCGCAAAGAAAAGAATCCATTTTCTGTCGCCACCAAGGCTCCGGTCACCCCTTTTAGCAGGTGAGGGCTGTTAATGAGAGACTGGGCTGACACAAGTGATATATAATGGCCACAAAGAAAAGTAATAACCTACTGGCTCCTATATAATAACATAAATTATGTTAGAAATGTTCCTTTTATGGGCTGAAATCAACGTAGGTACACACAAAATAGATGAACAGTCGGTAAAATATTTTGTATTAAAATGTACAAATATGTTGTGCAAATCAATCACATTCTTTTCTCTTTATAGCACAAAAACAGGAGCAAAAAACTAATCTCACCAACAGCCAACAGAATGAAACAAGAAGCAAATGCATCATAATAACAAAACTGCTAACAGATTTCTTTATTTTTATCCTACCTCTGTGGTTGAAATCCTCATCATGTAACTATCAGACCTATATCATCAAGTAAAATTAATTAATTTGCTTATTTGTGATTAGATCACAGAGGGAACAGGTACGTGAGGAAAACACAGACATACTTTTCCCCTGTGATTTTCTCTGCCTTTGTAGGGAATTCCCAGGCCTGGGAGGATAGTCTCGCTAGCAAGTTCTGGATCTGTGGTCTCAAACCTACAGAGACAGGCATCCAGGATAAGTTCTAATCATATGTCTTAACCACATCAGCAGACTCCTTTTAATGTAGGGGAGTAGTTCTGTTTCAGGTTTACCCTACATAACAAGGCACCTCACCTTATCGCTATGTCTGAGCCCAGTCCTTCTCTGAAAGAAGCTCATTTAAGCTTCTTGTATCTAGGATCTGTTCTTGTATCTAGGGCTGTCCGGTCCCAATACAAGTGGTCTGACAGTTTGGTTCACATTACTGGTAGTAAGTCGGACGCTGGTAGTAAGCCGGACCCCTTCAGGGTAAGAGTTGGACTCCACCAGGACTGCTCTTTGTCACCGATTCTGTTCATAACTTTTATGGACAGAATGTCTCAGTGAAGCCAGGGGATGGAGGGATTCCAGTTCAGTGGCATCAGGATTCCATTTTTGCTCTTTGCAGATGATGTGATCCTGTTGGCGTCATCGTGCTGAGATCTTCAGCTCTCACTGGAGCAGTTTGCAGCTGTGTGAAGTGACTGGGATGAGAATCAGCACCTCCAAATCTGAGGCCATGACCCTCAGTCAGAAAAGGGTGGATTGTTCTTTGCAGGTCGAGGGTGAGGTTCTGTGTCAAGTCAAGTGGAGGAGTTCAAGTATCTTGGGGTTTTGTTCACAAGTGACGGAAGAATGGAGCGTGAGACTGACAGACAGATTTGTGCAGCATCAGCAGTATTGTGGACTCTGTACCTGACTGTTGTGGTGAAGATGGAGCTGAACTGTAAGGCAATGCTCTCTGTTTACCGGTTGGTCTATGTTCCTACCGTCAACTATGGTCATGACTCTGAGTAGTGACTGAAAGAATGAGATTGTGGATACAGGCAGTTGAAATGACTTTCCTCTGCAGGGTAGCTGGACTCTCCCTTAGAGACAGGGTGAAAAGTTCAGTTATCAGGAGAGACTCGAAGTAGAATCACTGCTCCTCCACATCCATAGGGAGCCAGTTGATGTGATTAGGGCATCTGGTAAGGATGCTCCCTGGGCAGCTTCCTATGGAGGTGCTTCCGGCATGTCTGACTGGGAGGAGACCCCAGGGAAGACCCAGGACATGCTGTAGAGACTATGTATCTCGGTTGGCCTGTGAACACCTTGGGCTCCCTCCAGAAGAGCTAGAAGATGCATGGTATCTTGGATCTGACATAATCTATCTTTTTTTTCTGTTTTGTTTCTTGTCTTTATTTCCTTTCCTGATTCTTGTGTTTGACTCTGTTCCTTGTGTTTCTCTCCCTCTTGTGGTCTGTCCCAGCTATTGCTCCCTCATGTAATTAGCTTCTGCCACCACCTGTTGTCTTTCCCAGCTGTTTGTCATTTGTCTGTCGTTAGTGTGTGCATATAATTCTGTGCCTCCTGTTCCTTGTTATTTGGGCATTGTCTCATAAAGGCTTCATGTTCTGCACCACATCCTGGTTTTGTCTCCTTTAGGTTCCTCTCATGGTTCATGTAAGTTGTTGCTGCCATGTCAGCCCTTTTGTTTATTTTTATTTTAAGACTTTTACTTTTAAACCTGAGTCCTCCCTGCATTTTGGGTTCAAGCACGACCAGATCGTTACAGGATCTTGATCTTTCAGTCATGATCCATACTTCATGACCAGAGGTGAGGGTTGGAATGTAGACAGACCAGAAAATTAGAAGCTTTGCCTTTTGGCTCAACTCATTCTTAACCTTAACAGCCCGAAGCAACATCCTCATTACAGCATACAAGGCCCCAATTCCTCAGTCCATCTCCCACTTTATCCTACCATCACTCATGAACAGGACATTGAAATACTTGAACTCCTCCACTTGAAGCAGAGGCTTATCCTCAACTCGGAGGGAGCATTCCACCTGTTCCAGTTGAGAAATATAGCTTTAGACTTTGAGGAGTGGACTTTCAATAAAGTAAATAGTTAATCCATGAAAATCAACCTTAAAGAAGATGAACAGGTGATTTTTCCCCCCTTCTAACAACAATAAACGCGTGTAAACATAACAATTTTTAAAAAGTTTCTTGTTTAAACTAATTGCTGTTTTTTCCTGTTATTGGCACAGTAAACACACAGAGCCACACAAACCCAACTACTCCCAGGCTTTTTGCAGAAACACAAATTTCTCTATGGTCCTTCTGTTTTGTCCCATACACTTGTCCGTAAAAACAAAAGAACAGACCAGGCCAGACTGATTTCCCCTGCCTCTTCTGTGAAAACACACACAAACTGGCCCGACTCTGAGCTCGTTTGACAAAGAGTCCAGCAGCAACAGGTAAGTGCCAGAAAATAGCTTTCACTTGTTGTTGGTCAGTATCCGGGGATCTGTCCATCGACCTGTCCCTGGCCACAAAAACAGACACACACAAACAAAAACAAAATCATACACTCACATCCAGATATTCACAGACACACAAAAACACTCTCAATGAGGACAAATACACATCCAGGAAATGAAAAATGTTCGGCCAGGGAGGATAATTAAACAAGCGGCGAGTAGACGTGAAGAAGAGCGGCAGAGCATCCAGATAATGGGCATAAATGTGGATGTGTGTGTATAAGCGTGAGTGTCTTGTTGACAGGGTGAGTGATGTCTGTGTGTGAGACAGAGCGGACCACAGGGGTGTTTGTTGACCAGCTGTAGTGGAGTGATTGGTTTGTTCTTGAATGACAGCAGCCCCGATGTGCCGAAACGACGAGCAGTGACACAGACCGAGCCTCCCTCATTATTTTTGTTTTCCAAGTCAAGATTTCCCTCACTGCTTTGCAGTGAACTTACGGACTTCCAAAGTCTATTGACAACTCTACATAGTTTGGATTTATGTAAAGTTTGCTTTAAAAAAAATACTTGTATTTTTAAGTAAATACAACATCTACATCCATTTTGGGTTGAAATTTTACACCAGCGCATTTTTTTAGTGATTTCCTATATTTCCTGCACACATATCCTCAGGCACTTTTCTGCCTTTGTTGCCAGAAATTACCTCAGTTTGTGAATAAACAAAACATCAGCGCCTAAGCTCCAACAGTAGAAACTCAGCCTCCAACCCAAACTGTAACACGTACACACAAATTGCAAGTCAGAATACATTTCCAATTACTCAATGGTTTGCTGGGTAACGATTTGACTTTGGCGTAGAGGGAATTAAATGGTTGACTTGTCAAACTTTTGCAAGGTGTTTAGCATCTGATACATTTTTCCCATCTTCACTTTCCTCCTCTTCCTCATCCTGCTTTCTCCCCTCTCTGTTCTGAATAGTAATGTCTTTGAATTGAGCTGTTCATTCAGCCAAGCAGAGATAAGTGCAGAGTAGCGGGATGAACACAATAGAAAAAATAAAAAAAAATCAGGAGCTTGGGGGGTGAATGTGGGATGAGGATGAAGCTTTTAGGTGCAGACAAAAAATGGTTTTGTTCTCTTTCTTTCTCTTGCTCTCTTCGTCTCTCTCTCTTCGTTGAATTGACAAGGGCAAAGGGGAAAAAAGTGTGTTGGACAAAAAGAAGTCTTCCAAAAGCAGTTAGCCCAAAGCCTCTGAAAATATTCAATACCCTTTGTCTTGTTTTATCCTCCATTATTTATGTTTTCAACCATGAAATAAGTTTTAGTAACATAATATTTTAACACTGCAGAGCTGCTAAAATGACAAGCTGGCCTTCTTGTGGCTTGGTCTCTGTATGCTCCCACTATTGGACACATACATTTTAAAATTTGAGACTTTTATGGTTCTGGACAAAAAGCACTGAGAACTGAAGTAGGAGGTAGCACGGTGGTGCAGTTGGTAGAGCTGTTCCTTCTTAGTGAGCAGGTGTGGGATCGAATCTCGACCCCAGGGACCTTTCTGGGTGGACTTTGCATGTTCTCTCCATGCTGCGTGTGCTTTCTCCAGGTACTCCCATTTTCTCCCACATACCAAAAACATGCATGTTAGGCTGATTGGTAACTCTAAATTGTCCCTAGGTGAGAGAAAGAATGAATGGTTGTCTCGTTTGTTTCTGTGTGTCCCTGTGATGGACTGGAGACCTCTTCAGACACAAGAATGATGGACATCAGCAATTTGAGGGTTTGATACCTGGTTCTTTCAGTCTGTATGTTAAAGTGCCCTTGTTTCTAAAGTACCCCTCTACAAAGTCTGACTTTAGGTTTAACAGAAAAACACTGTGGGAATCATTGTGTGGAAATAGATTAACTGTCGGTGTATTGCAAAATAAAAATGTGTTCATCAAAGTTTATGTTCAATAATCCAGGTATAGAAATCCCGCAATGTGAAGTCGGGTCATCTAGACAGTTTCTTTTTTTTTTTTTTAAAGAGACGTTTCACCCTCCATCCGAAGGGCTTCATCAATCTGAGAAACATCTATCAACAAAAAATGGAACTGTCCAGATGACCTGACTGCACATTGTTGGATTTCTTTACCTGGATTATTGAGCATGAACTTTGATGTCTTGAACCACTTTGGCTGTGGTTGCCTGGGAGGAGTCGATGAGGGAGAGGATGGCCCCCAGAAACCATCTTATCACCAGCAAACTGGTTGGTCCACTGTAGGAGTGTACTGCTTGGAGGGTAAAACAGTTTGTATGACACTTCTCAGATTGATGAAGCCTTTCAGATGAAGGGTGAAACATCTCTCAACAACAAAAAAAAGGAACTGTCCAGATGACCTGACTGCACATTGTTGGAAAAATGTTTTCAGTTTTCAATGTTCTCTTGATATGAGCAGAGATGCTTTTTGAGCTCAGATGAGTATTTTTACACAACTGTATATTTTCTAACCACATTCAGGCAACTATCAAATATAGCTTTGGCTCAATCAGTCACAAGAGTTTTTCTTTTTTCAGAATTAAGACAAAATTGTATTTAAAAACTGAGAACATGGTATTTTCTACTGAATAGGCTTGATTGCCACATGACTAACAGGCACTCCCTTTTTTACTACAAAAACAATTTTTCACTGTTGGTGACATTCCCACAGAACTCTGCGAGTGTTGCAGCCCTCTTCAAAACACCGTACTACCACTGAGTAAGTCACTTAACCCAGATCTCCAGGATGTGAGCACCTGCAGAGAGTAAAAGCTGCAGTCAAAGTATTCCAAAAGGCTCCGTATGACTCATGTGGAGCTGTGTAAACCTAAAACAGGATGCTAATAACAGTGTGTGTTTTCAGTTAACCTTTCCCAGATAAAGGGTAAGGATTCAGAATAAAAGCGAGGAACAGTGGATGTTCCGGAGCTCTGAGCTCACTGTGAACTCTTGACCATCTCTTCCTTTGCAGATAACATATCTTCAGGGGTACGTTCTTGGGTCACTGAAGAGTCAGGCCAAAGCCGACTGTTGGAGCGGTTTTTCTCTCCTGCCACACTCATCCTCAGCCCTGCCCACATGTCTGCTTGGTGCATTGCTCTCTAGTTACCAACGCTGGTATTAATGATATTTCTCTCCAGTGGTTTACACCAGATGTTCTGTGCATGTGTGTGTAGAATAATAGCTCGGGGATCCGGCTGTTGTGTGCATGTTTGTTTCACAGAGGAGGCAAAAGCACAGAAGTGAAAATAGTTTGGGGATTGGGGTGAGGTGGATTAGTGGGAAGTAAGAGGTTCGCGTGTTGGGTCAAGTGAAGATGCTAAACAGAAGAAAATAAAACAAGTTGTTTAGAAAGGTCACAATCAGTGTGGTATTTTATGAGATTTTTTATTCTTTGTGTTTCTAAGAAGGTTGTCTTGTTTTGCTTTTTCCACTGTGTAAAAACATTTGAGCAATGTTTGAACCCTTCAGTCACATGTTCAACCTTCGCTTCACAGCCACCACACCACAAACCTCCAGGTAAAAGTCATATATAAATCAAAACACGAGATTGAACATGATGTCAGGAGATTCACTCCGGCAGCCAGTTATTTGATCTGGCATCCAATCCACTTACAGCAATGATGCATGAAACAACACATAAAGACTGTCATGCTGCGATGAAGATAAAACAGTTTGGACATGTTCTAATCACGGGTTATGTATGGGAAATGGACAAGGCCACCAAGACATTGCTGCTTGATTTGTTGTCTTTATGTAAAATATCTTGTTTTTTGTCTGATTATTAGCATCTGTGGTTTTAAAGTCAGAGATGATGTGCATAAAATCGATCCGACAAAAAAAATGGCAGTTGTTAGAAATTAGACGCAAGGCTTTGTGCTGAATAGACTCAGGAAGCAACCAGAAAATATCTTGATCAACCCCTTATGAAATAAATATTTTAGTGGGTGACAGAGAGCAGTATATTACATAAACAAGAGATACCTTAATATAATATCCACATCACATGTTGGAGACCAAGGACATTCTGATGGAAAATGGGATACTGCAATGAGACGTTCACGAACGGGGATAGAGATTACATATTTGCAAAGCTACAACCCATGCTGGAGGGAGGAGTTTATATGGGAAAGATGTAGGAACTTTACAAAGTTTGAAATTCAACATCCAGATGTACTCAGACAACTTTAGACCCAGTGTTCCAACAATCTCGAGAAAAATCTGCTATCACACCAAAAGATTTACGAGGCTCTATAACAAAGGGGATCCATGGCAAGTCAGGTCAAGGGGGATATATCAGCATCACCACCATCAGAGCCAGTACTGAAAAGCCCTTGATGAACTGGAAACAAGGGCAGCTGACCTGAAAATAAAGATCAAGACCAAATTAGACACCTGTGATCTGCATCCTAAAGTTCCTTGTAGAGGAACCAAACCAAAAGGGAAACATGCAACCACGCTTGTGGAAAAATAAAGCCCTAAAAGTGAATTTTACTTTACTAACTATAAACGTGTGCTTTTTTTTTTCCATTGAAGCGCTCACTCAAGGTTAACCACGTCATAACCAACCAGTTGTCATAAAGTGAATTTATTTGAATGGGACAGTATTTCCAACATTCACAGGTTGATTAAAACTAACATGATGTAGAGAACAGAAATCTAACATATCAACAGCTATTTAATGTAATTGTTTTAACCCAAGTAAAGTACTTTTTGTGAAGGAAGTATGTACTACAGTGTGTAACAAAGTTTAAAGGTAACCCAAACTCTATGTTAGAGAACATGGAACACACCTATCTATACTATAAAATCTCAATAATGTAGTAATCAAGCCTCTATTTATGTAAATCACGGTTTGAAAAGCAAACAGAAAACAAATAAGGAGCAGTTACATTTATATCTTGTGATTCCCTGAGTGTCTGTTAGCGACATCATCTTACATCCTCATGAAGCAAGCCCAACAAGCCGTGTCATCTTTGTCAACCTTCCCATGTCACTTTTGTTTTCCCGCCTGGTCTTTGGGGGATATTCCTGCTGCTTTGTGTCACGGTGCCTGTCACACTCATTGTCACTGTTAGTCCTGCCACCAGCATCCTCACTGTTGTTTCAGCTCAAGTAGCAACAGAAAACATATATTCATGTATTTTAAGGTACTCTTGTGTTTATTTAGTCGTTTCTGCATCACCTTTTGGTTTGTTCATGTTGCTTTTCTCATTGCAAGTCACTGTTTTGTACGTCATCTCACCTAGCATGGTTCTGCAAAGTGTGTCAAACTGATGGGCAAACTTTAGCAATTCACAATATAGGAATATATTAAATTGTCTGTTGGAATGTAGCAAGTCAAGGTAATACAACTCCCTTTTAACTCCCACAAACATTTGGGCTAGTAGATGCACAACTTTTGCCACTAGTATACATACACATTGCGTTAGAAATGTTATTTTTCTTTTTACTTTATATAACAACTCATTTGTTAACTCAGTTATTCAGCAGTACATAGAAAATACCACTGATGTACGTAAAGGCAAATTTATTGTTTACTGACACTAAACTTGTAGGAAAAGTTTACGTATGCATGATGCTCACCAATCACTAACTCTGGTTTGGTTTTGATGTCACTGGAACTGACAGCAGATAAAGTCAATTGCACTGACCAAAGTAACTTTTAATATTTGCATTTAAAGCACCAATAAAGAACAAGCCTCTTTCATAGCCTGCGTCATGTTCATTGCATTTCTGTTTTAGATGCTTCCTTAAAAGCGCCGACTGCTTGCCTTGTATTTCTGGCACCACTTTTTATTTTTATTATGGTCATTGTTTGGGGAATTTGGTATTTGGCAGCACAGTGATATTATGGCAAGATTCATAATGTGGAACTTAGTAATAAAACTAAATAAAAATTGACAAACAGGCATTTTTAATGTGATAAACAATTTTATTCTATTTTCCTCCACAGTTGAACGGTGTTGGGTATTTTAGATGTAGACTCATGATAATTACAATGTGTTATTTATGAGTTTGTATTTTACGGTTATGGACTAGTGCTAGGGACAAATACTCTAGTCCTTATTCCTGAAGGTATTTGTTTGAGTGTGTGTTTGCAGCTTAAATGTGTTTAATTACTGTCTCTCTGGTTTCACAGGCCTTCTCTGGAAACTCCAACTCAGAAAGTGCAGTTCGCCATGATTTGCAGCAGGGAATTGTGGCTCGCTTCCTGAGGCTCATCCCTTTGGCCTGGAGTGAAGAGGGACGTATTGGTCTCCGGATAGAAGTTTATGGATGCTCTTACTGTGAGTGAAGGCAAACACATTCCAAAACATTGTTTTTGT
Organism: Nematolebias whitei; assembly: GCF_014905685.2. NCBI lineage: Eukaryota > Metazoa > Chordata > Actinopteri > Cyprinodontiformes > Rivulidae > Nematolebias > Nematolebias whitei. Next base: position 38,144,366 of record NC_056517.1, read on the forward strand.
ACATAAAGTATCATCATTATGCTGTTATAATATCTATCTAAATAGCTATATATCTTTCTATCTATAAAACAAAGCAACTGAGCTTCTGCTGTGTACTCAAAAATGTTTCACTGCTCATCTAAGGAGCTATTAATATTAAAACCTGGAGAGTGTGAAGTGCCAAGCTTTAAACTGCATGTTAATGAGTTCTCCCACTGTTAATCATGAGAGAAGAGTTTTTATTGAGTTATTTTGTGCTGAATTAAGCAGCACAGTCACGTGTCAGCAAAGTGAAGAATGAAAACACGAGGGGCTCCTGTGCTCAGTGTGATACAACGTGCCCTCCTAACATCAACAATAACCTGTTTTCCTCCTGACAGGAGGTCCAGTTACAGAGTGAAGCTTGCAGACTGATTTGTATTTCTGACTGCTTTATTTGATCCAGCTTTTGTTGTTGTTTTCATTGTTTAAAACAAATTCTAATCATTAAATTATTTAACTAATAACTAACAAAACAAGAACGCAACGCACCATTTCAGACTGGAAAACAAATGCAGACACACCAACAGTCGTCAACTGTCTTTCTAGCCAATGCATTATCCAGGGAGCTTCCTCTCTCGCTGCCTCTTTGCACTCATCCTATTAAAGGCTGCCAAATTGATTTTGATAACAATTTCAATTACGGCTCTGCATAAATTACTGCTATAAGTGTCACGCGTACATCTTTCATTTTGGAGATGCGGTTAAGCAGTGTGTGGATTGGCTTGTGACTTCACGTGACTGTATGTGTGCGAATACAAGGGCATGCATTGTATTCAAGTCAGTCCTCAGCTTCACTGATTACATTTCCCTTGTTTCATTTCCTTCCCTCGTCAAAAGAAGCAAGTCAGTAACGATAAGGACGACAAGTTGCACGACACTTTGCACACGAACACAAACCCACACAAAAGCGCACAAAATAATTTTTGATAAAAACAGACATCCGTCTCCTTTCAGGTTTATATTTTGAATATTCACCTTGGAAATAACAGACTTCTGATGCTTCAGATTGTTCTATGAAGAAGTCTTTTATGGGCTTCAAAACTAAAACACCATTAACAGAGATGGTTTCGTAATTTTTAATCAATGTTTGTATTTTCAACAATTCTCCTCAATATGAACTTGTCAAGTTTAGCAAATGTAGAAACACAGTTGGTTACAAAACATGAAATTGGCTGACAAACACCTGTAGTTTTTTGTGTCAGAGACACATTTTGCCCAGTTTCAGACACATTCTGTACCTACACATTGTACACCTGCTGTCTGAAGTGGTTACCAGTTTACTTTATACAATGGGAAAACTAGTAAAAACTGTTCAGCATTGTCTCTGGGAAAAAACATGCAAGACAGAAGCATTTTTAATATACAGTTACTTCCTGAAAGAATACACAGTATGTAACCTATTTAATAACAATGATTCATTTTAGATAGTAGTACACTGCATAATAAAACTAAAAGGTCTAGCGTTCCTTAAAGGAATGCATATCACCCGTCACCTTTCATGCCAGAGTTTTAGACAAAGATTGTCTTGTGTTTAGAAAATATGGAGTTACAGTTGTTTTTTCAAACCTTGTTAATGCCTTGTGCAATACCATGCAATATTCTAAATATTTTAAATAATGGCGTACCACAAGGCTCAGTCTTGGGACCCACTCACTTCATAATCTACATACAGTAAGTAAAGTAGGTCAAAACATTCCTGATGCATGCTTGCATTGCTGTGCCTACAATACAGTTGTTTATTGTTGTGCTAAAACAGTTGCTAAGCTTCTACAGTATTCATTCGACATCATCCAGTCTGATTTGTTCCATCTCAAACTGGTGCTAAATGCTGATAAAACCAAAGGGATGTTGTTTTCAAACAGGAAGTTGGTACCAACAGTCCTTCCTCCTTTCCCATCTATGAATGGTGTTCCTGTTGAGTTTGTGGATTCTTACAAATACTCTGGTATCCTGGTTGATGCACATCTCTCTTTATGTTGAAAAGTTAATAAAGAAACTGAAATTAAAACTGGGTTTCGTTTTCAGAAATAGATCTTGCTTAACTCTGAATGCTAGGAAACACCTTGTAGCTGCTACTTGGCTTCCGGCCATTGACTGTATTTATACGAACGCTCATGCAAGCTCCTTGCAGATGTTGGACGCTGTCTACCACGGCACGCTAAGATTCATAATTGGCAGCAACTACTACTGCACCCAGTATTCACTGGTTAACTGGTCATCATTTACCTCCCACAGACTCTCACACTGGTACCGTTTCATCTTTAAATCACTTTTTGGTCTGCTGCCTTCGTATATCTCCTCCTATATGTCACTGCATGAGTGCAGCTACAGCGTGCACTTTCAAGACATTACCTGCAGCGTCCCCTCAGTGCAGACTGAATTAGGCCAAAAGGCCTTTTCTTACTCCGCTCCTGTTTCCTGGAACACCTTGCAAAAAGATCTGAAGCGTCGACTTTGACCTCTCTAAGGGATTTTGAACAATTGTTAAGTTCATGGCAAAAATCAACACAGACGTGTTCCTGTTTTTAATATTTTACCCCGTTTCATAATGTAGCTTGATTTTATTTTGTTTCACATCACTACTTTTATTTACTTTTCATTTTATATGTATTTTATGGCTGTTTATTGTGTGTACGCTCAGAGTTTGTGTTGTTGACAACTGCCAGCTGCAACCACATCAGATTTTAGCTCAACTTTTGTAGAACTTAATGCGTTACAGTATAGCCCTTTTTGTGTTGGATAAGTTCAGTTGGCTGTGGTGGTCGCCTTGAATTGGGTTGACTCCAAAAATTATTCAGTTGTAGAGCTACACCCAGTGATTGCGCTCAAACAATACAGACACATACACAGATGTGCAAAAATATTATCAACTACTTTGGAGTTGGACAATAAAAATTAATGCAACCGGTATAGCTTGCCCCAATAACACTGATGTACTTTTTATATTAGAAAACATCTGTGTCTAGTCCCACATGAGCTTAGAGTTTGTTTCTGACAGTTGCGAATGTTTCCCACTACACCTTCACATCTGTTAGATAATAAAACACAAAATCAGGTAAACACATGCTAACAACTGGAATATCAGTGATAACATTGAAGAATAAACACTTTCTCTCTTTCTTTATCTCTAGCTATCGCTCTTTGTCACACACACACACACACATGCACACACTTCCCCTGGTCAGATGCATCATATTTCAAAGATGTCTGTCAGTTGAGTTTTGAAGCCCGCGGTGCTTTCTCATGATTACCCTGTCACTGTTCCTTTCTTCAGCATTCAGTCAGAAAATGAGAACACATACATTTGTCTGTTCGTCCTATCCCTCACTCCCCGACTCCTCAGTTCTCTCAAAATCAGCGCCTCGCAAATGTTTTTTCTGCTTCCCAAACGGAAGATGAAAGAGAGGAAAGGTACAGTGCGGGGCTATATGACAAACAAACGGATGAAAGAGATAAGCACAAAAGAGAAGTGGGAGGAGAAGGAGGCAGATAAATTTAGACGTGGAGTTCATGGCATAATCACTAAAACTGCTGGCTGTAGATGGTAATTCTGGGGTTTGGAAACGAGTGATAATTAAATGCAATGCCATATTATGACTCATCTAAGAATATGCAGTCACAAGGAATGTGTGTTCATGTACATTTGCGTGTGTCTGTGCCAGAACTAGACGCCATAAAGGAGACTTGATCCATCGTGCTGTGGAATTTACATGCTCATTTCCATTAATGCAAAAATCAACAGGAAAATGTATTATTTCTGAGAGGAAACAAAAAATAATAGAGCTAGTGTGTAAAGTAAAAAAGGGTCAGACAAAAATAGAGTAAAAATGTAAGGGCTCTTGTACATGTGGAATTTCAAAAGAATACAAGCTGTGTGTCACTGCTGACTTTAAACCTGACACCTAATGGCGCCAACAGACAACATCTGTTTAAGGACCTGTTCACACCTGCAAGTAAATATCTGTCTGGGGTGAATTAATTGCAAACAGTCGACTCTGATCGATACGGCTCACATAAGTATGTTTAACAGGATCACGCATCGATACATCTGTATTCACGTGTAGACATTTACTGTAAATGTTAAACTGTACAGGATCAAAGTAATATGTGCAACGAATGTGGGATTTTCTATTTATGTGTTAATTGCTTCGCATTAAACCTTTTCTGAATCACACTGAACTCTCCCTCCTGGCTTTTTGTGAGTAGTTAATTCCTCCATCCTCACAAAATGCTCATTATAATCTTCCTTGTGACATCAATAAAAGATGAATCCCCGTTTCTGCACCATCAGATCCATATTATCATATAACATTTGGAAGGTGCCTGTGCCATATTACAGGAGGTGAAACAATAGAAACAAGGATGAAAATTAAACATGGAGCACAAAAGAAGGGTTATAGAGACGGGAGTATCAGAGAAGGATACAAGTGGATTTGGTGGAGGATGTTTATCAGGCATGCTTACTATGCTTGTCTTATGTATAAGTGGCAAACCAAGAAAGCACTTTGGAATGAGAACAGCATGACTGTGCATGAGTGGAACTGTGTGTGTGCTGATCAAATCTTTCTCAAGCTGTTATACCATCATGTCCTGTACGTTCTTCCTCTACCATCTCCAACCTGTAAAATCACACACATGCACAAATGTTCTCTCCACAAACCACTTGAAAACTTGGTGATGATAGAAAGATCGAATACGTGTCTGAAGCACTACACTTTGTTCCTTCTGAGTCTCGGTCTCTTTTTTAACCTCAACGATTCGGAATCAATGGTAAATACTCAACCACACTACAGTATTTGAATCCCGAACCATTGGGTATTATTACTCACTTTGTGAGAAGCCAATATCTACAAGTAGAGACATAAAATATGATTTAGACATAAAGATCTGGAGAAAGTAACATTCATCAGTCTTTAATGTATTTAAATACCCATTGGAAAGTTTGTCTACAGGAATTAGGGTAATGTAAATGTAAGAAATACAATATAGTACTTGCACTTACTGTGAGCATGACATCTCATTATATCTAAAAATATGGGACGGAACATTATTTTAAAGGTTTGGCCAAAATGTCTACAACATGAAATGATCTTAGACCAAAACTCTGGCATGAAATGTAGCGGGACATGAACATTCCTTCAGGTAAAATTGTCATGATCCATGATTCTTTGTATTCTCTGTTTGATAGATTTATGGATTTGGTGTTTTGTTTTATTTTATTGTTTCCATGCTGCTGTTTCTTTCTTTTTATCTTTTCAGACTTCTTGTTGGTGTTTGGTTGTGATTATTTTCCATTGTCCAGTTTGTTCCATTGTCCTGCCACGCCCACGTAAACCCAGTTTACTTGCAAGGGCAAAGTTCACATAGGTTTACACAGATGTTACATTGAAGCCCCCGTTGTGAAGATCTGCATTGGACAGCGTGCCAGGATCCTTTTTAATAATACACACTTATCAGCTTTTCTTCCAGACTCAGAGGCGACTGTGGCGTACCGGCTGCACATGCATTATCAAAGCAGCTCCTCATTCAGCTCTCTCTGCTAACTCAAACACATGGTTCATGGGCAGTTAACATTAGTGACAAACATCCTTGACCTTGACCAAAATTCCCCCGATAAGTCTTTCCTTCAATAAACTGTAACACAAATTTTTTTGTAGGAGTTATTATACTTCTATTGTACTATATACTTCATACTTTTAAGGGATGGTAGATGTAAGGAGGTACTCAACTTTAAAGTCCAGTTTTTGTTTACGACCATTAGATTTGTGTGTTTGTGCATATTGTGTAATTAAAATCAGCAATCAATATTTTAATTTGCTCTAATCATATGCCTGTTGCTGGTCTCTTGCAGGGGCAGATGTTATCAACTTTGATGGGCAGGGGGTAATATCATACAGGTTTAAGGTACATATTTTGTTTTAATCCTCAATACTTTGCATAGAAACAAATATAATTATTCTATCACATGCAATAATTTGTCAAATGATTCAAAGTCAAAAATTTCTCGATATTGTGCCATGTATGGGGTGAATAACCTTGCATGGATGGTGGTTTTATTATTTGTGCAGGTTAAGAAGATGAAGATAATTAAGGATGTGATCGCGCTGAGGTTTAAGACGTCAGAAAATGAGGGCATCATTCTCCATGGGGAGGGTCAGCAGGGGGACTACATCACCCTGGAACTTCGCAAGGCCAAGTTACAACTGCAGATAAACCTGGGTGAGCAGCAAATGTGTTGACTCATAAAACTAAAGAAAATAACGCGTTCTCTTGCTGAATGGAAGAGAACATTAAATGTAGGTACCTTTGTATCAGTCGTGACCAGAGAACAGTTAAAAATGCAAAATACATTTGTAAAACCATAATATTAAAAGGAAGTTAATTAATATTGGTGATAGAGAATCAACAGTAATTCTGCTTATTACCCTTTAATAGAATAAGATCAACAGAATTTACACTATTGTTCTGGAAGTTCTAGAATTGCACCGCTGCATGCTGGGGTAGCTCTGTTCCATTCATTCAGAGATTTTGTTTTTGGAAACTTTAATTCCTCTTTTTCTAGATGTAAATCACTTCTTTTTTTTCTTTTTTTTTTTGGATGATTGTTTCCTCTGGTATCAGATGCTGTGCAGCTGGGAGGATTTTTACTGAAACTTTTTTACTTTTGGACATTTGTTATGAAGTGTAATCATGACAAGGTGTTTTTTTTTTACAACCGGGAGCAGCTGATTAACATCTCAAAAGCTCAAATAATATCTCAACTACAGCACCAAATCTCAAATGAGTTGAAAAGGAGGCTCTGTGGATGCATTCCCATCTCCCTGCCTGCTTTGCTCGAGTGCCTGACCACTGAGATCCTGGAAATGGCAGGAAACACGACTCATGACAGCAGATGGACAGGATCATCCCTCGGCACCTGCAGCCAGCTGTCCGCAGCGACGAGGAGCTCAACAGGCTGCTGGGAGGAGTTCTGCCTGGTATTCTGGTGGTTCTGCAGCCCAGGGGAACTGAGAGGCCAGCCAAGTCTGGGTGGACGGATAGGACAGCATCTGCGGACAGTTTCTTCAGATCCACTGTGGGACTGACCTTTACATGAGATCCTTCCTGCCTACAGTCATCAGTATCTACAACATCTCTTAATGAAACAAGGATAATGAGTTACAACAACTTGAAGGTTACAACCTTTGTGATTAATAAAGTATTTTTGAAATGAATTGAAATTAATTAAAGTCAACATTTTAACTTATTCTGGATCGACGGCTCCTGTGAGGTAAAAGTAAATCTAAACATGTACAAGTAAAGAAAAACATATATATGTTTTTTCCATTGGTTGTTTCCAACTTTTTTTTTTCTGCTGATCCCTTCTTCAGGGGTCCCCACAGTGAACTAACTCACACGAAAACTTGGGAATTATTTTTACGCCGGATGCCCTTCCTGACGCAACCACAGACCACCGAGCTTCCACAGCCTCTGTGTGGAGCAGAGAGCTGCTGTCTAGGGCACCCAGGGAGCAGATGGTGGGGGTTAAGGACCTTGCTTAAGGACCCAGAATGGGAAAAATGTGGGTGTTTCACCTTTCCCACTGACTTTTTGATGTTGTCGGTCTGGGATATTGAACCAGCAACCTTCTGATCACCTGCTCAAGCTTCTGTGCTGCCAACTAGTTAACTAATCGGGGCGACTGTGGCTGAGTGGTTAGAGCAGTCATCCTCCAATGCAAGAGCTGGGCGTTGGATTCCACCTGTAGTCACATGCCAAAGTGTCCCTGAGCAAGACACTGAACCCCTCATTGCCTCCAGTGTGTCCCATCGGTGTATGAATGAGATCCAAAACACTGATTATTATCTGTATAGATGTAGTAAAGTGCTGTATGAATGGGTAAATAAGGGCACAGATTGTGTTGTAAAGAGATTTTAGTATCTGGATAAGATGGTAAGGTGCTAAGTACAGTCAATCCATTTAATTGACAAAAACAATAAGGCAGTCTATGTATTGAAAGGAAAATAACAATTTGAGCCGTTGTTTTACAAAGTTATACCTGTCATATTCAAAATATTTTATATTTTGCATTCTAATAGATGTAAAAAGAAGATAATCTTACAAACACGTAACATGTAAATGCAACATTGCAAACATTGCCGTTCCTTGTATATAAATCTTGTCTTGTCTCAGCTCTGGTTTTTGTCAAATCTGCCTATATTGGTTTAGTTTAGTTTAAATGAATATATATATATATTTTCAATTACCAGCCATCCTTCTACATGCTGTCTGCATTCTTGGGTCTTAATCTCTAACCACCCCACTGTCACAGTCCTCAGTGGCATTTCATAACTCTTACACCTGAATGTTTTTTACAGGCAGTAACCAGTATGGCTCCATCCTGGGGCATACCTCCGTGACCACTGGCAGTCTCTTGGATGACAACCACTGGCACTTAGTGATGATTGAGCGCTACCGTCGCAATGTCAACTTCACCTTGGATGGACACACTCAGCACTTCAGAACCAACGGAGAGTTTGATCATCTAGATTTAGACTATGAGGTAAAGAATATGCTGAGTATTATGTGCCACAGGGCTTAAGCAGAAAATAAAAATGTCTTCTTGTAAACAAAAGGGGAATGAAAAAAGTATTATTTCCAGGTCTTAAATGAAAAAGGGCAATAAAATGACACCTTTGGTCTTGGAACAACTTTTCCTGTGATGTTAAACCAAAAAGACCTCATTTGTGGACAAATATTCATCAGTTGAACACAGATATCAGTTATATATTATTTCAAATATAAGAAAGAATTGAAAGGTCAGGGGAAAAGTTGTCTAAAACATGTGATTTGTGTGTTTCAGATTTGCAAGCAACATGTTACCTACTTTAAGTGAAAAAAAAACTTTTATGGAATAGTAGGACTGAACAATGCATGAACAAGAAAACAGTTTTTTTTTCCTTTGCTTAATATAGTTGATCAACCAGTGCACCTAGCTTATTTAGTAGTAAAACTGTTGCTCTACAGTTCAAAAATGAGTTTTAATGGCCTTTTTGTGTGCAGTTTGTCTTTTAACTTGTTTTCTCCAGAAATGTTGGCAACCTCGTTATAAAACATTCATGTTAGGTAATAACATTTTTTATTAATACCATTACCATACCATACCTTTTTATTTATAGAGCACTTAAAACAGCGACAAGGCAAACCAAAGTGCTGTCCAGACAGAACAACAGACAACACATGAAGCAATATACAAAATGAAGTAAATCCAAAATATAGACATAAAAACGATGCAGACAATAAATATGACGACAAACCAGTGTGGAGCGTACAGGTTCAAAACACAGATCCTCTGATGTTGAAAGCTACTGAATAGTAATGAGTTTTTAAACGGGATTTGAAAACCGAGAGGGAGGGGGCCTGTCTGACAAGCAGAGGTAACTCGTTCCAAAGTCTTGGTCCTGCTACAGAGAAGGCCCTGTCCCCTTTGCGCTTAAGACGAGTTCCTGGAACTGTGAGGAGCAACTGGTCCGCTGACCTCAGGGAACGTGGTGGGACATACGGTTGTAGCAGATCAGAGAGATGGGGGGGGGGGGGGTGCGAAACTGTTCAGCGATTTGTAGACATACAGGAGTATTTTGGACTGGATTCTAAGGTGAACCGGTAACCAGTGCAGTGAGGCCAAAACTGGTGTAATGTGCTCTCTTTTGCCTGTACTGGTTAAAAATCGGGCTGCTGCATTCTGGACCAGTTGTAGTCGTGCAATGAAGGTCTGACTGATACCAAACAGGAGCGAATTGCAGTAATCAAGCCTAGATGTAATGAATGCATGTATTACTGTCTCCAGGTTATTTTTGGACAATATGGGCTTCAGTTTAGACAGCCGCCTCAGTTGGAAGAAACATGATTTAACAATCATGTTTACATGATTGTTAAGTTTCAGGGAAGGGTCCATTATCACTCCCAGATTAGTGACTCTTTGTTTTTCCGACAGGGTTAGAGCGGAGAGGTCAATGCAGTGGTTTGTGATCGTGTCATTGGGAGGGAACAACATGGCTTCAGACTTCTTTTCATTGAAACTTAAGAAGTTTAAAGCCATCCAGTCCCTGATGTCAGCCAGGCAGTTGAGCAGAAGTTGAATAGAGCATGTGCCATTGTGTCTTAGGGCGAAGTAAATTTGACAGTCGTCGGCGTAGAAGTGAAACGGTATGTTGTGTTTCCGGAAAATAGCATCAGGTGGCAGCAGGTATAGAGAAACATTGAACACAGTCTCATAGCCTCTCCCACAACGTAGCTGCTTGTATTCATGTTGCAAAGTTGGAATGAGTGCAGCTTGGGTTCTGGGATTTTTTTTCACGTACGTTTGCGATGCTCAGTTTGCATTTGTAAATCTGAAAATAGAGACGAGCTTCAGGCTTTCAGAAACCTGAATGAAGACTGCTTCAGACTAATAAAACTGTGTCAATGTGCTGCAAACTGTGAAACTTAATGTGAGCAGTTTTCAGATAAATCTCAACTCCTACAGATAACTTGGAGCTTAAACACAATTCATTTCTAACCTGTGAGGGACTTACCTTGCTTCTTTTGTTTTAGACTTTCTCGTGGCGTTTAATTTTCCTCACATTCAGCCTCATTGCTCGTCTTTACTGATTTGTGTCAGCGTTTAACTGTCTCATCCCTGGTAGTCAGTACAGTGCACTGATACCACACAGGAAATTAAATATTGGCTTCTCAGTGTGCTGCGGTTCTAATCCATAAAACTCACATAATTAACATCAGCCAGTAATGGAATGCAATGGGTTCAACCAACAATATAAAAACAGGAAATTGATTGTGGAATGCATATGTGTGTAAGAGTGTGTGTATGGTCAGTCTAAAAGGGCATGTGTTTGTTTTGTGTTTGTATCGACATGCTTGGGTGTGACTGTGTGACCTTTACTGGATATTGCTGATATGGTTGATCTATTCCCGTGTTAAGTGGGATGCTGAGAAACGGGACAAGACAAAGCGCAGTCCAATTAAAACTGAAGCTGTTAAATTAAGGGATCTTCAGGGAAATCTATACAAGCGGATGCAGAGCACCAGGAGGTTTGTGTCTGTGGTGTGTCCTAAATGCGTTCCGATTAAATCGTTTTACAAACAACAAAACTGTGACCAGCCATTACGGAAAGTGGACCATAGTGCTCCACTCTCCATCTTTACCTCTGCTTCCATTTTGGCCTATCAGTAGACTGAATATCTGGGTGCATCAAAGTCTACCCTTGGCAGTAATTACAGAGACTTCTGGAGCATCACCAAAGAGCCGTAAACAAGCAAACATGAACAAAAATGGACGCGCTGACAGATGGACGCACTGGGTGGCAGTTGCACACTGCCATCTATTAGCTTTGCTTCCTTTAGGGCACATAGCTGTTTTTACAAGGAAAAAACTCTGAACACATGTATAGGTGTAGAAAGAATATGAAAAACGATTTTACATTTTCATTAGTTGTGTGTCCTTTGGCACTTTCCATCAGATGTTGCTTTATTATTCTCTGTCCTCATTTTAGTATTTGTCTCTTTGCATTTGTTTTCTACTCACCGTTGTCTTCTTTCTTTTTGTGCTTTTTTCCTCTCTGCTAACAGGGTCGAATTTTGACAGTCCAGATATTTATTGTAAACTATATATACAGT
>NC_056517.1:38156438-38181885 GCF_014905685.2 Nematolebias whitei
GTTTTTCCTGTGACTTATTTGCAGTATGATAAATGGTAGGAGCATAATATACGCTCCCAATGTTTTGTTGGGCTTTTTTTGTAAATAATTACCTTTTATTGCAGTTTTATTTTTTTTATTTTTTTTTGTATCTTGAGATCTATGACGTCATCAAATACTCGAGTTCTACTCGGGTTCTATTATGTTAATGTCGAGTTTAAAAATTATATACTCGTTCAACACCTAATATAGATATTAATATAGATATAAAAAAAAATGTTTAAAATAAGTGGAAAAAGATTTAGATCATTTTTACTTAAAAGTTGAAGGCCTGAATTTATTTTATTTTTTTTGTATATTTCACAATTCAGTTCAATTCAGTTTATTTATAAAGCACCAAATCACAGCAGAAGTCATGTCAGGACAATGAAACATTCATATGTAAAAATAAGTTAACAACAACATCCATATATACGTATAAAAAATAATAATAATAATTTAACATTATTTATCTGAGGAAGAAACCTGTAGCAGAACGGTTAGTTGTTGTAAGTCCTGTTTTGTCACCTTGTAAATTAAATTAGCTAAAGAGATTCTGGTTCGTTATTGATATGATTTTGTAAAGTTAAAATGACACAAGAAATAAAAATATAAGAGTGTATTTGTGGACAACTACACACAGCTGATGTGCTGGTATCAACAACAGAACAACAAGATTTTTATTCTGAAGCTGTAACGTTAGGCTCCTCATCCAGGGAGCTTTCCCAGTTTAAAACTGTGTTTCAAGCATTGGTGGTGTGCTCTGTTTGTGCAGCTCAGTTCACATTCAGTTTAATCTTCCTAATCAAGCGTTGTTAGTCTTTGTTTGTTTAGCTCACAAGAGAGAAGGAGGTAATCTAAAAACCTTCCACAGAACAGAACAAAGAGAAAAACAAATGCAAAACATTGTCATAACTTATATGCTGGAGTGTCTGAGAAATTCAAAGGACTTTCTCCAAACACAACCTCCTGATGGGTTTCAAACCCAACAGGACTCTCAGACTGAGGCTGGTCCATCCTAAGAACAGAACCTCCAAACACAAACTGAGTGGTGTGGTGTCTGCAGTTCAGTGCAATGAGGAAAGTTCAGTTCAGACCACCATATTGGAGAAACTGAACCTCTCTACAGGAGATGCAGCTCCTCAAGATTCAGCTGTGCACCTACACCTCAAGGATGAATAATACGGCTGAGGACCAAAATACTCATATTTTGGACAGAAAAAAGATTGTTTAAGGAGTGAAAGGCAACGACCTTCACAACTCTTCATTGGAAGTGCAGTGAGATTAATCTGCGTGTGAATTTAGCTGCATGAAAGGAGGACGGTAAGCCCAATCTCAGGCTATAAAGTTCTGATTTCTGTCACAAAGCTCTGATCTGATGTGTGCTGCTTCCAGAACAGCACTTTTTACTGACAGTAAACAAAATTTAAAGTCCAAATATTCATGTTTTTATTAGTATTTTCTTATTGCTGAGGCTTCTATGTGATTCAGTTCAGTTTATTTATATTGCACCAAGTCACAACAGGGAAACATTCTTATATAAAAATAATAATTGAACATTATTTATCTGAGGAGCAGCTTTGAGTTTAACTCCATCACAGAACTCTCATCTTGAACAAGCATGAAGGCGACAGTGGAAAGAAAAACTCCCTCATGAGGAAGAAACCTTTAGCAGAACCAGGCTCAGGACAAGCGGACCATCTGCTTCGACTGGCTGGGTTTGGTAGGAATAGATACACAATGGCAGGTCAAGAATCACATGTTAAGATAGAAATAACATCAAATGAAAACTATTCAATTTTAACAATTCATTTAAAGAAATGAGGTACATTTTTCCTCTAGTAGACTAAGCCTGTAGCAGCATAACAAGCCAACCCTAACTATAGGATTTATCAAAACGGAAGTTGGTTCCACAAAAGAGGAGCCTGATAACTGGAAGATCTTCCTCCCATTCTGCTTTTAGAAACTCTAGGAACTGCGAGTAAGCCTGCAGCCTGAGCGCGATGTGATGAGAGAGCTGTATAATTAAAATGCCTTTATAAGTGGTCTCAGGGCACAAGTAGTTGTCCCAGTAACTAATGACTGATAGATATAGGATCTTTATACCGGCTGATTGTTGCAGTATGACAAATGTTTCAGAATGTGGTTTATTTATAGTTTAGTCTGTCTGACAGTGACGGGAATGCTTAACTGAAAATAATCTTCTAAATTCATGAAAACCCAACAAAGTAAAGTGTGCTAAAGTCAATAGCAGAAGCGCATTTTAATGCTCAAATCTGATTGGTTAAAAAAGTGAGGTCATAGGTGAAGCATTACGAGTGAGCTCTGCAGCGAAATCCCTTAGAAGGAAACAAATGCAGCTGCCTTGTGCCCGATCACACTAATATGTGATTAATGTGTCACGATCAGAGCCACAGTGGGTGTAAAGGCAGGATTACACTTCAGTGCCTCTCTTCAGATTCCCTTCACAAGTTAAGACTGATATTCAGAACAAACCTCGCTCATTTTAAACATGTTAAAATAATTCAGTTGGAGTTTGTAGCTAAGTTGAGCTCTTTACTCACAATTTATATACAATCCTGAGCACACTGTAAAGCCACTGTCAAGACTCGAGCAAAACATTTCGAAACCCTTTCAAATAAAACTTAATAAAATTTACATTTTTAAAGCAGTCGTTTGCATATTAGAGTAAGCATGCACACATCGAACCATAAATGCGACAGCAAATTAAATATTTGTTCTGTTCTGCAACTTTACCAGTCAGATTATTGGAAAGACAAAATATTACCAGTAAAATAAATTAGTAACTGGGAATAAAAAAGATTTTCTGCATGTCTTTCTGTCTCTCCCCCCTGTCCCCTGTCTCTCTCTAGTTGAGTTTTGGGGGGATGCCGTACAGCGGGAAGCCAGTGGGAGGTGGAAGAAAAAACTTCAAAGGCTGCATGGAGAGCATCAACTACAATGGAGACAATATTACAGACCTGGCCCGCCGGAAGAAGCTCGACACTTCCAGCTTTGTAAGAGAAATGTGAATTCATGTTCATGTGGGCAGACATGCAGCATTTCATCAAAGTTTAGGTGCAAAACCTACTGTGAAGTCTAAAGCTGCAAAGGCAGCTGAATGCTTCAAATGCTACACCTGGTTAACTGAATGTGGAAAGTGGAATTATCTACTTCAAGGAAATAAATGACCGTAGGTTTCTAAATAGGTTACAATGTAACAAATAAATGTATTAATCAGACAAAACAAGATCCGTATTTAAACCTAATTAAAGTCAGTTCATTCCAATAGCACAATAGGAAATGGCAATTAATAAAAAGTATTTATATACCAAAACCTGCAGACTGCATTGAATGAGTTACTTTGTCGCAATCCCCATCTTGAGTAACACTTTGGTGGTAGTGGAAAAGAATGACACCCTTTTTTAAATAAACCTCCTGCAGGACTTGGCTTAGGAAGGATGTCTATCTGCCTCGACCATCTGGGAGCTGCAGGGGAAGACACAAACAGACACGCATATCGGTACAGGTGTAGCTTCTGTTGGAAGCAAAACAAAGAACAACACGTGTTAATTACAGGAAGAGTTGCATGTGTAAACACGGAGCGTGGAGAAAGTAAAGAGGGAGGAAAGGTGGTCAGCAGTCCAACCCTGTAACAGCATAACTGAGACATGGCGGAGGAAATACAAGAAGACATTAACAAGAAGATCTTTCACAAAGGAAAATCTTAAAACTACACAGAATATCCGCCTCACAGACTCTACGAAGGAGTAGTACAAAAGTTTACCACTCTGTCTGGTATTTTTTTCTGATGGTCGATGCCACATTAATCAAAACTTAAAATAAATACGAATGATCGTTTTATGCCGACGACACAGTTGTTTATTGTCGAGCTAAATCAGTTGCTAAGGTTTTCCAGATTTTATAGTCTGCATTCACCATCATCCAGTCACGTGCTTCATCTCAAACTGGCGCTGAATGATAAAACCAAGTGGATGTTGTTTTCAAGCATTTATTGTTATTTCAGATGCATTTTGTGGCTGTTTACCTTTTCTGTGGTTTTCTCTAAATCACATCTCTCTTGTAAATGAGTTCTCGTGACTCAATGAGACTAACCTGGATTAAAAAAAAAACGGTTAAATTAATTAAAAATGTATTGGAACTAAACAGATTCCTGCTCATGTTGACTTTTTTATAGCGAGCAGAAACAAGGTCAAAAGGTCGTCTCCAAAGCTCGTCTCTGATTTGGATCTGCTCCGATCACAACTGAAATGAAATTGTTCTGCTCGTTTTTGGAGATCCGTGCAGTTTTAGATCCTCACTTGCAGAAATAAATTCCCGCCAACGCTGATTCTGATTTGATTTGCTGACATGATAATTCACCATTAGAGTATTTTGTTGCCCAATTTGTATCAAACCCAGTTGAACATTTCTGCAACTCTGTGATTGTACAAGATAAAAACAAAACCCTGAGACCAAACAGCATGCAGCCACGGCAGAATCCTCATCTCCTTTTCTTCATCCACAAGATTATACAGCCTGTAACGTTTTTGGTCTTTGGTAAACTGCATAAATGGAAGAATTAATTAAGTTCATTAAAGCCACACCTCTAATCCTCTTTGACTCACACAGCTATTAATTTCTAATCAAAACAGATCCACTTTCAGATTTGAAACCATGCACAATCAGGAAACATTGATAACTCGTGAGCCAATGCATATTGCATGTTTGCAGAAGATTTGATTAAATTAAACTGCTTGGATTGAAATTAGTGCCTAATTTGCACAAGTTATTTTTTCTTTTCTCCTCCAGAAAACAAACCCCATCCAGTGTACTGATCAAAAAAAACTAAATCAGATTGTTTTGCTGTGTAGAAGCATGAGCAGTCTTTTCATCTGAGGTTAAAATGGATTCAAAGCAGCAAACTGATACTGATAGGTGCAGATAAAATGCATCAAAAGACCAAATACATACATTTTCTCTGACCTATGACCTCCATTTTGTTCATTTTTATTCATATCTATGTCCTAGCAGCGTAACCTGTCTTTCACCTGCGTGGATACGCACACCTTCCCGGTCTTTTTCAACGCCACGAGCTTCCTGCAGCTGCCGGGCCGAGCCAACCACGACATCGTGTCCGTAGGCTTCCAGTTCCGCACGTGGAACCCAGACGGCCTCCTACTCTTCAGTAATCTCGATGACGGCACGCTGGAGATCTCCCTCGAGGACGGAAAAATTACAATTCATATCAACGTGTCAAAGGCGGACAGAAACTACCGGGTGGACTTGTTATCAGGTGAGCGTGACGTACAAAGACACGTCTTACAAAATATGTTGTTTCTTTTAGTTTAGTGAAACTTCTTTTTCTTTAGCTATACTACAGACATTTATTCAGCGAGTCAGTGCTGGTAATATTTATCTAACACTGGTGGAAAATAGCATTAAAACAAATTAATCTTATTTTCTGTTTTTTTTTTTTCATCCCAGGATTAAAACATAATTATTTCATTCAATTCATGCAATAAATAAAATGATTATTAGCACATAAGAGTGTTTGTCACTGCCATAGATTATTGTTTGATGTTTATAGTTTGTTTTTAGCACAACATTCCTGTATGTTTTATGGAAATATAAAGTTTTTTTAAATATATTATTTGGTGACATTTCATACAAATATTAATATTTGCTTGTCGGTGAATTAAAGAGATCAAACAGATTAGTTTTCAGTGTTAAATTAACACGAAAAGCATGTCTGCAATCAGAATAACTTTATTCGTAAACTATTAAACATTTTACACATTTAATATAAATTTAATACATTTGTGTAGTTCATACATGGCACATTTTTTTGTCTTATCCAGCACATCTTTATGCTTTTTCATGTGCTGCACATTTGTTTGGATGTCATATGTCTTACAGGGGTCTGCAAGATGCGGCTCTGGGGCCGCATGTGGCCCTTTGGTTCTTCTGCAGCGGCTCTTTCAGGCTTTGACCAAAACTAACATGAAACTGAATTTTATTTAAATTATTGCCAACAATGAAAATGGCTAGTTTCAGCAGACTTCCTGTCATTTTCCAATATGTGAAGGACAGTACAAATACACGGTGTAAAACTTGTGGACTACATCATGCTAGTAGCTTGTTAGCCACTTTAAGACGACGTCCAGTCTCTGAGAGATCTTTGTCTCAAAACCACCAGAATGTTTTGGAATATCTTTAAGACAAACTGCTGAGAAGGAATAACACGAGTAACTTTGATAACACTAAGAATAAAAAAAAAAACAAAGTAAATGAACATTATTTATTTTTCTTTTAAAAAGTAGCTGGATTTCCAACAAACTGGCCTCATTTTATACTGTTTTAACTTTATGATTTAAGTAGAATACTTAATTCTTCAACAATTAAAAGAACTAACATTGACCTGCAGAGTTCATTGTTTTAATTTTTATAAAATTGTTAAAATTATATATTTTTTCTTTCTTTATGTAATTTTTTTTAAAATTTGTATTAAAGTGTAAAAACATCAATAAATGTTAATAATAGTTTTACATTTTTCATTTTATAATATCACCCCCACTGGCTGGAGAAGCCATCTCAAACAAACAAATGGCCCATGGGCCACCAGTTGACAGTGCACAGCTGGAGCAGGTTTTGCAGCTCCAGACATCATAATTAATAAGCAAAGTGGCAAAAATGGCTCATTTTACCACAAAGGTTGCAGACCCCTCTATTAGTGGCTATTGTTTATTTTGGTGCTCTTTGTTTAAACTTTCTGAATCACTTTTAATTTAGTATTTTACTAAAAACATCCTTAAAGTAACTAGTTCTGCACATTTCTGAAGGAATTTAAATATCAGTTTGTTTCTGTAATATGATTTTCTACTTCAACAGACATGACCAACAGTTATTAAAAAGTGATTTTTTTTTTTTTATTAGGGATGCACAATATTATCGGCATGGTATCGATATCGGCCGATATTAGCGTTAAAGTTAAATATTGGACATCGGCCATTCCATCTAAATATTTCACCGATATAAAAGACGTTGTTTTTGTATGACAATGTTCGGACAAAGGAAAGTATATAAAATATCGGGATCGGTTATCGGCCCAATAAGTTTTAATGTATCGGCATATCGGCTAAAAATCCAACATTGTGCATCCCTAATTTTTATCATTGCATTATTTAAAAAAAACACTATTTTTGTTTTTTATGAAAAATTCTAATCCATAAATTCACCAATAAATAAGCAGATTGAGGCTAAAAAAATTAATTTTTGACAAAGTTGTTGTGTTGTCCCCTTCTTAACTTCACTTCTATCCTCCTTCCCCTTTCTTCCTCTCCTCCTTTGAGTCATCCCATCTCTTTCCTTCTTCTCCATGTTTCATTTTCCATAGACACTCTCATTTATTCTGTCCACTGCTGCTATAATAGGCCATTATGCCCAGGGGTAGGCATTATTACAGTGTTACCCTCTAGGCTAATTGGGCTTGAGCCCACGATTACATCAGTATCACTTGAACACACAGACACACGAGCATTCTCCGTGCACACATTTCTTCTTCTTTATTCTGTTATTAGTATCTCTTAAAATGCCACACTGCCTTCGGGCTTTAAAAGCACAGCAGGAGCTCAGACTTGATGGCAGAAATACTAGAGAGAAAACGTTAAAACTGGGGGACACCTTTGATCAGCTAAATGGAAATATTTTTGCATTACATAAACCTTTTTAGTTAAAGTAAATTTCTGTTTATTTAATTTGAAATGAGCTTTGGTCTTTAATGTGAGAAGATACAGACTCTGAGGGGCAGAGCAAGAAAAAAATGAGATTTTCAAACAAAAATACGTCGTTAATTTTCTGTTTGCCTGTGGTGGTAATTCGTTAATGAGCCTTTTGAGCAAGATGCAACTCGAATTTAAATAATCACGCTTTTGCTTGGAGGTAAAATTAAATCATTTTCACTGAATCCAGTGATGTTTTTATTTGTGATTTTCTTTTTTAAACACGTCTGGTTTATATACAGTAGAGTTGCTAAGAAAAGGGAAGCGTGATATAGAGGTGATGCATGTGATGGAGTCAGAAACCTTCTTTAAACTGATCATGGCACTCGAGCTTAATGTTGAAGTTTAGAAAAATGTTCGAATTCCACCTGTTACTAAAACATCTCCCATTTTTAGTATTTTATTCTTAGAAATAAATTGACTTTTGTTTCCACTTTTTTTTCCAGTTGTTTTATAGAAACTGTGGCTTTCAACTTGTTTTAAAATTAATAATTTAACAGAATCTGGTGTGACAAAAATAGAGCGTACAGCCATTATCCTTACCCGCTTCTTCTTTTTATGGGTCGCAGGGGTCACGTATAATAATTTAAAATGAGCCAAAATGAGCAAAACTTCTCAATATTAATTTTAATTCAGTTCAGTATATTTATATATCGTCAAATCACAACAGAAGTCGTCTCAGGGCACTGAACAGGAAGGAGGCCAGCAGACTCGTTGAATCTTCACATCGTCGCAGTCTCCCATCCTGAGCAAGCGCCAAGGAGACAGTGGAAAGGAAAAACTCCATTTTAACAGGAAGAAACCTGCAGCAGAACCAGGCTCAGGACAAGTGGCTGGGTTTGAGAAGAACGGAAGGAGAAACAGACGGACCGGTCCAGATGTAGGTGCAGGTGTACCTCCTACTGGAAGAAAGAAAAAAAACACATAAGGATGGAAAAAATTACAAATACAGAACAGAAAGCGCAGAGTAAGTAAAGACAGCAGAGTAAAGAAATGTGGTCAGTTTGTCCTCCAGCCGTCTGAGCCTATAGCAGCATAACTAAGGGACAGCTCAGGAAACCCAAGCTAACCCTAACTATAGGATTATTAAAAAAGGGAAGTCTTAAGCCCAGTCTTAAAACTGGACAATGTGTCAACCCAGTGGTGTAGTCTACATTTTTGTAGATGGTATACCGCAGCATAGTTTTATGTTGGACGTTGAACACCGCTGAAGTCAAGGAGCGCGAATGTCCAACGTAAAACTAATTTTACCGTGGTCAGTCCGTACTTCGAGACCAAAGTACACTGGTTGGTACAAAGTAATCGTCAATTTATTTTTAAGCCTCTTGAACATTCCCAAGTTTCTCTGATGCTTATATTTGAATAAATGCACAACAGTTGGCTTTGTATTAAAAACATGTTATAGAATTTATAAAACTGTATCAAAGCAAAACATGTTCAAGTATTAAATACAGAATTATACAATCATTGGCTGGATAAGCGAATGTAATAAACAAGCGCTGCATACCTATAGATTGTTATGGAAGCGTTTAGCTGCCATATAATGTCTGAATGACACGTGCCTAATGATATGTCATGTATCACCGGGCACTTTTAAGTGGATATACTGACATGCTTAAGCTTTTTCAGTGGGTATACTCCATATACCTGCGTATCACGTAGACTACACCACTGTGTCAGCCTCACGGACAGAAACTGGAAGTTGTTCCACAAGCGAGGAGCCTGAGAACTGAAAGATCTTCCTCCCATTCTGCTTTCGGAAACTCTAGGAACCACAAGTAAACCTGCAGTCTGGGAGCAAAGTGCTCTGTTATATTGCCCTTATTTATGAAGACGATGAAAGATAAATTGCCATAACGCCGCACGTTTTTCAGCTGTGTGGTGTTTCATGACTCAGAAGTTCAGAAATTGGATCAT
The DNA here is from genome assembly GCF_014905685.2 of Nematolebias whitei. Classification (NCBI taxonomy): domain Eukaryota; kingdom Metazoa; phylum Chordata; class Actinopteri; order Cyprinodontiformes; family Rivulidae; genus Nematolebias; species Nematolebias whitei. Next base: position 38,166,155 of record NC_056517.1, read on the forward strand.
TGCAGACATTCCCTGCTCAAACTGTCGATGAGGGAAATGTAGGCGTTTAGGAATATAGCTGTTTACTAAGCACTAGCTTTTGCTGTCGTGAATTGTTGCACTAAAGTCTGAACGGCCTCCGTTAGGTCCAGTTTATGGTCGACCGTCTCCTCAGCTGTTTAACCACGAGGCTCCTCCTGCCACACTGTCTCAATCACTCACAAAATGAAGTGATGAATGTTTTTCCTTTTGAAATGTTTGCGTTTCAGTGGTGTTCTATTTGTATGTGTTGGGGAAAAATTATTTAGGTCTTGGACCAAAACAGATCAATTATGAACAATTTCATGGATTACTGTTATAAGAAATTTGTTTTCTAAAGTATGTGAAGATATGAGAAGAACAAAATCGACTGAATGGGTTTGGAAATGAGACTTAATCATTCATGCTATTGAAATTTGCTGAGGACTTTGTGCTGGTCGTTAAATGTAATACCACTGGTTTAATCAGCTCCTTTTAAGTCTTCCGTCTACATGGACACAGTTTTTCCAAAATAGCCTTTTTGTTTTGTTGTTTCTAAAAATATCTTCACAAACACGGCATCATTTTTTTTGAGAAGTCTTCTTCTACACAGAAACACTGAAAACAACTCATAAAGCCGTAGTAACTGTGCCAGTTTGTGTATGTGGCGCTGCAATGTCACAAAAATACGCCAAATATTGGAAATGAAGCTCGGAGAATGTGCGTGAAGCTCACGCGCTGGGTGTGAGATGTAAACACAAAGAAAATGATGCTCTTGGGTAATAGGTTAGAATAAAGCTGTGGCTATGACATCATCGTTTTCAAAATGTGGTGTTTTGGTGGTTTACAAAAAAGTGGTATTTTGAGATTTTTCACCTTATCACTCATTTTAAAAAAGAAAACGTACTTGTTGGAGGGTTACTTAAACACTGTTTCCATGTGGACACAAGACGCAAAGGATAAACAAAATCAGTATTTTATTTTATTCACAAAAGTTATCCCCATGTGGGCGGGGCCTGAATGGATTCTATAGACAATCCTGACCTCCTCTTTTGACATTAAGTGTCAAAAATAGCATTCAGTGTGATTTGATACAGAAAACCTTTTGCTGTTGGTTTTGGAGTGTGTTAAAGAAGCCTTCATCTGATCGGGCTCTTGATTAATAATCAAAATATTGGGAACCATCATTGTTTCCATAGAAACTGAGCTCACTGTCTCCATTGCTTTCTGCAGAGACAAGGAAATCTAATTTTCTGAGAGGTTCTCATGCCACAAAGTGAGGAAATATGTTTTTGCACGCTCGACGGTGTATCAGTCAATCACTAGGAAGTACTTTGTAAATAATCTTAATGGAGTAAATATGCTGCTACACTTTCAAAACGCAGCAATTTTCAGGCACTCCTGCAGTTTCCAACATTTTCATCTTCTTGTCATTTTGTTTAAATTTCACTTTCCCCTCTTCTCCTTTGTTTACTTTCTTTTTCTTTTTTTGCCACACATGCAATTTAATGTACAAAGAGTATCTACTGTAAATTTTTTTAATCTCAGAAGAGTTTTATGGTTTAAACGCTTTATTCTTACCTTGTTTTTTAGAGAGTAAATTAAATATACGCTCACATTTAGTTACATTTTACCAATCAGCTCTTTATCACCAAAGTGAGGCGTCACCCCACAAAATCAGAGTTGTGCTTCTTTGCAGTTCAGGCACAAGCATTTATTTCTTACCTCACCCAAACCCCACTTCTTCTTTTGTTATTTCCAGTGTTGAAACTGCACGCGTGTGAGATTGTTCTTGCATGCTTGTCTTCACACCCATCGCCTCAGCTTGAAGTAAAACGATCAGTTTGAGATGCAGGATTTCTATCAGTCACACTTGAGGCCGCTTCCACCGTCCGAACAGGAAGCGTATGGCGTTACAATAATGGAAACGCCTAAGGCACAGTTTTAAGGCATAAAAAAAACTACAGCCACCACAGATTACGTTATCCTGTTCCTTTCTACTGGAGTATGTGTGTGTCTGTATCTATGTGGATTTGCATTGTTCAGTGCGTGTATATGGGAGAAGTTAGGGCTAGGCTTAATATGACATGTTCAGAGGTTCTGAGTGCTCGGCACACTGCTGTCTGTGAAGTCGTGCAAAGCCCTTTGAATTGCCTCAGAGGCCGTAAAATGTAGGAGCTGAGACGCAGAGAAAAACAAAATCATGAATCCTGGAGGGCCCCATAAATTTAAAGGCAGACAAAATTCATTTTTAGCGTGTATACGGAATCAATACGTAATGGAAACAAGAAAGAGAGACGAGGGAAAGAGTTGGAAATCTCAGGCTGCGATGCTAACTGGTTCAACATTAGACAAAGAGCATCAAAACGTTCTGAAACATATTATAAATGTGGCTAATCTGTTAGCCCCGCTAATATTCGTGAAGCCACTCTTAAGTCGAATTTCGGTGTTTAACAGTCCAATCTCAGACCAACAGAGAAAGCCTGGGAGCATTCAGAAAAAAGACTTTGAAGTGTTTGTCTATAAATACATGGAGGATTTAAATATTTAAATTAGACTGAGGAAAAAAACAAGCATATTCGATTTTTACCCACCGTTTAAATATTTTTGACTTCATTGCCAAGTTTTCCACAGTAAATAATGTGACTCAGCTCAGTGTTTAGTTTTTGTTAGAAAGCAGACCCCCTTCAAATACGGAACACAGTTCTGAATATTTCCAACCATTTATCAAAATAATAAAGCTCTTGTCACATTCTGGAGCTCGTAACGTTCCTTAATCAGAAGCCGGAGCTCAGTCTATGAATTATCCTGCCGTTTGTTTCCTGTTCCACACGTCCTCTGCTGGAAACTAGAGCTGCCAGCTCTGCTGCTTCAAAATATTTTAAATATCCAAGTCTGATTATTGCATATACAGTTCCCCTAGAGGTCTGATTTTGCTGTCGGCCTCCAGCAACTTTTCTTGTGGCGCTGCTGTGGTGACCAGCTGGGCTGTGTCACTTTGTTTTCACCACCTGTTGGTCTGACACTCACAAATGTAAATGCAAATGACACAGAGGCAGAAATTAAAGTGGAATTACTTTACAAACATTATGAACAAACGGAATATGTTTAGCTTTTTTGAGTTTCTGACCAGCAGCGCTGTCTTTCAGGGTTTGAAATCGTGTCTTAGTATTCCTCAGCTCCACCTTCTGTTCTGTGTCTCAGAGCTCATCCCAGATATCGTTCCTTGTCTGTCTGTTCATCTGGAAACTTTGTTCAGCACCTCCTCGCTTTCCTTCAGCACATGTTCCAGTCAGAAAGCACAGCGAAGTCAGCAGCAGAGCATACGTCTTTGTAAAACTTTACAAAATGCACTTAGTGCATATTTGATGTACTACTGTGTAAAAAAATAATAAAATAAACAGGAGACTTCTTTAAAACTGGTCCTCATAACTCAACTTTATAAAACATTATTTTTCCTAGTTGCAAAATTTATAATTTTTACTCAAATGATGTCTTTCAAATGCAGCAGCATTGACGTACCCTTATATTATACATTTATTATCCCCCATCGCAATAGGGCCAAGACGTGTGTGTGTGTGTCTTTGTATTTGTTACCTTGTAAGGCCCATTTTTCCAACACATACTATATTGTGAGGACCAACTGCTCCTTATGGGGCTCAAAGCCCGGGCCCAGTAAGAAGAAGTGCCGTTGGTGGGTTAGGGGTTAGGTTTACGACTAAGACCAATAATGGTCAATCGGGTAATCTGGACAGTTTCTTTTTTGTGGAAAGAAACCGTCCACATGACCTGATTTACCATTATTGAATTTTGTACCTGGATGATTGAGCATGAACTTTGATGTCTTGAACCACTTTGGCAATGGCTGCCTGCTTGGGAGGAGTCGACGGGGGACATGACAGCCCCCAGAACCCATCTTATCACCAGCAAACTGGTTGGTCCACTAAAATAATGTACTGCTCAGTGGGGAAAACAGTTTACTTGGGACTCCTCAGACTGATGAAGCCCTCTGGATAGAGGGCAAAACATCTTTTCACAAAACAGAAATGGTCCAGGTGACCTGATTGACCATTATTGGATTTTGTACCTGGATGATTGAGCATGAACTCTGATATTTAGGACTAAGGTGTGAATTGAGGATGTGTTTTGTTTAGGGTTAGGTAATGGTTAGGTTTAGAGTAAGGGTCCGAGTTAGGCTATAGAAAAGAATGGAAGGCAATGCAAAGTCCCTGTAAAGATAGAAAGACAAACTTGTGTGTGCATGGTGGTGTGGTGTGGGGAGTCTGACGGGTACAACTATCTACTAAACCACCAAGCAATGAAACTTACAGAAAGTAATCAATGGATCTGCAACTGATTAACATTTTGGTCAAACCAATTCAAGATGGCCACTACAGCCAACTAACCCTAAACATAAAAATGTCTGTCAGTTTTATAGACGTTGTGGCAAAGTCTTATGTGGTAGTAGCTGAGACTAATTCCCAACACACATTCAGAGTGCTAACAAACATCACAGTATTTTTGTTTGAAATGTTACCATGAATTATTGAGCCAAGTCTTGCTTTTACCAACATTTCTCATCAACTACTGGATGGATTTTAATAAAACTTTCAGGAAATGATCATTAAATGTGCATCTGCCTCCAGATAAAACCTTTGGAAACAATCAGATTTAAAGTGGCTGTCTCATCTAATCAACTTTGCCAAACACAAAAATGGCTATAGCTATAGTTGTGCAGAAATTGATTGAAACTTTGGGGTGGTGGCAGAAACGGTAATTACCCTGAGCATGACGTATTACAGTATATTGAAATCTAAATATCTGGTATAAAAGTTGAGAGGCGATATGCATCCATTTAATAAATGGTCAGAATTCAATTTAACTAATTTTATTTAACAAATTTTCTATTATAAATAAAAAGTGCATCTAATGACGGTAGCAGAAACGTTAACATTTGCTGAATGAGCCTCAAGAGACAGCGCAAACCTGAAATAAGATCATAAAAAGAAAAGAAAAGAAAAATTTTACCAACCGCAGCGTTTCAGTTGGACGCTTTGAAACTGACAAGAGCACCAACCCGTAGATAAAGAGAGATGCAACGGATCCATTTCACCTGTCTGCACAGCGGCTGGCAGCTCACGTTTTCAGTCTTGCTGTGAAGGGCTGACTCCTGCTGTTCGGTCAAAAATTAGAACTCATATTTCTCACAAAGTTATGCCCATCCGAAATTGTGCTCCGCCACGGCCTGTATATCCCCACGTTCAGGAAGTTCCACTTTGTTAGAGTAGCCTGCAGGGGTGTTCTTGGAAGAAACGTATGGGACCAATTTATAAAGCACGTTTGCTGGGAAAGAAGGCTGCTGGTTTGGATTCGTAGGCACGCCCTTATTTTAATGCTGTATAAATTCAAGCTCTAGCATTCCCTGAATAGTAAAACATATATTGAATTACATATTTCTGTCAATATATGATGGCCCATATCAATTTAATAAACAAATAAAGTAAAGTTGTTGCATGTTTTTCTCACAGCTAAAAGAATAAATAGTGAATGCACTGGGTTGTGTGTATTCTTGTGTATGTATGTATATAAAATCAGCAACACCCTGAACATTTCTGCACTTGTCACACTCTCAGCAAGTGATTATTTTGGCTCTTAATTTCTTTGGTCACCATCTGATCTCACATACACATGCACTGTTAGCCACCCTGTTGTGCAACACTGATTAGTGTAAACTCCCTACTGATGTGAAAGCAAAGGTCGTCAAATGCATTCTGGGTATAAATAAGTACAAGACAACTGTAGGAACTGAAGACCTGCAAAGACACTGACAAAAAAAAGCAAATGAACTAACAATAGCTTGCTGTAACGTATATGGTTCAGATGTATTGACATAATCTTGTATAATGACTGGCAAGCAGATCCACTCTGCCGAAACTGATTTGCAGATGACCGTACCTTGAACTTTGCTGCAGTGTCCTCACTATTGACGTATAACAGCCAGTGAAGCAGTGAATTAAACCCAACCGAGAAGGATATGCACTGTACCAGATGGGCACAAATGGAGATTAGTATGGAGACACTTAGAAAAAAAAAAAGAAATGTGTTAAATGCAGAGACACAGGGACGGAAATAAAGACAGAGGTGCAAAGACGCAGGCAAGGATGGTAGAATGAATTGAGCCTGGTGTCAGTGAGAGGGTGATCTATAGAAGAGAGGGTGATGGGAGTGAGCTGGCTTCTCTTTCAGCCCCAGTAATAATGTCCCTTTCCAAAACATCACTCATATTTAATGGACAGCTACAAGGGAAGGGAGGGAAAGGAGAAGACATAACTGGGATTCGCCAAACACACACCCAGAGACACAATGGCGTACAAAGGAAGAAACAGAATACAGAAGCAGGAGCCTTGAGACTGGAGGGGGTCATAGGCTGGGAGGAAATGACTGCAGAATGAGTGAGACAACGAAGATGGAAAGCAGGAAAATGTAATGGTCACTGGCGTGAAATGTAGGCCTTTTCATAACAAGGTTCTGAGATATGGATCCAAAGACAAGCTCCGTTTAAAGCAACTTCTTGTTCACAAAAGGACATACACCATCTTGTGACACGGTGAGCGTACACAAATGAAACCAGCATTGATGAACCACAGGAGGATTTATACACAACTCAGCAGCGTTGACTCGACACATAAAATATGTGCCTCAAATCTCTCATTCAAATATCCACAGCTGGCTGAATGCACAGACCGATTGTCATCATGAGCCACACCTTCCACCTACCAACTGTTTCCGTTCTGTGACTACCTTCTTTGGCAGTTAAAAGGTGCAACCCTGATTTCATCTCTCCTATGCCTCTTAATTTTTACGGACATCATATAAGGGCAGAAGAAGGCATTGTAGGCACAGCTTGGAAGTGTTTTGTCATTGAAGTGAATGACTGAGTGAGAAGTCTGTTGGACTTGCATTGATCAGACAAACAAAGGTTTCTTTGTTGGAAAAAAACATTTAAGCTAAATGATCCTAGATTAAAAAAGTCATGTTTACATAAACAGGGGGGGGGGGGGGGGAGGTGGGGCAGAGGTAGGGCAGCCGACTTGGGACCAGAAAGTCGCGGCTCGATTCCCAGTTATTCCCACATATGGTGTCTCTGAGCAAGACACCTAATCCCTAATTACTCTCCAGGTACTCGATAGCTGCCCTTCTCCACATGGGTGTATCCCAGGTGTGATGGGTTAAATGCAGAGAACCAATTTCGTCATTTTATTGGACCATACAATGGTGACAAGACATAGCACCAAACTGCCTGCATACTATACTCATCTTGAGCCACTCAGCCATGGTAGATCTTAATCTGACTTGCCAACCATGTTCTGCTTTGTCTAGAGCATACTTTTGTCTAGGCTACTGAATTCCATAGGTGCATGAATGAGTTTCTTTACAAAAGGTTTCCACCTGATAGAAAATGTGCATGCAAATTAATATTGTGCAATAGTCACTTGAAATTTTCATGCCAAGGTGAACTTTCTAATTCCTCAAAATGAAGTAAAAACACATCTTTGTTCTGTTCTTCAACCCCTGCACCCTTCAGGTTCTGGTCTCAATGATGGCCAGTGGCATGCTGTGCGTTTGGTTGCCAAGGAGAACTTTGCCATGCTGACTGTAGATGGAGAGGAGGTGTCCGCCATGCGTTCTGCCTCACCTCTCAGCATCACCACAGGAGGAACCTATCACTTGGGAGGTAAGGGTCAAGCCAACTCTTTGGCTTAATTCAGCCGCAATGTACTTTTATGTTTGCAGTTCCAGTTGGCATTTTGTTCAGTGCACATAAATCCCATTGGCAACAGCTCCTAAACTACACAACCAGCAAACAGATTTATACAGTGGCGATGGAAGCAGCACCCTTAATCTGTCTGAATTAGAAATATGCCAAGTTAATGATGCCAGACAACGTTATCTGTTTGCTAAACGATGTGTGTGCAGGAGGGTCTGTATGAAATTACAGTAACTGAGAGAGATAGTCTGGCTCTGATTGCTCCATCATGACCCGTCTTCTCTCTCTGGCACAGCACAATCTCCTCAATCAAGAAAAACCATTTCCTCGGGCTAGTCAATAAGGATCAGAGCACTTTACACGCACACATCAAGGTTCTTTTACACTGTGGTCTATTTTCTTTTACTGCTCCCAAGTGCATCGTGAATCCCTCAACTCCGAGATGACTTTGTGTTGGCAACAAAATAAAAGTTTTTATAAACCTTCATTCACCTATACAGTTACAACTCCTCAATTCATTCATTTCCTTTATGCAAAAGGCTGTCACAGAACCATTTATAGATCATTTTTGTGCTTGAATCCAGTTTCTCTCCTATCTTCGATCCTCTCCTTTTGCTTCTCCCCTCCAGTCTCCATTTTGATCGAATTCGTGATTTATTGATTTTAGTAAGCAGAGCTGGGAATCAATAAAGACTGAGAGGAGAGCTCCTCTGTAATGTCTTGACTCACTGTAAAAGAGAAGAAAAAAAGATGGATTAAAGAGACAGAAAGGACAGATTAAAATAGTCAAGAAGAAAAATACATCCAAGGAGAAAACTTAGGTGGGAGAATGTTAAGAAATGGAAATACGTAGGTTGAGAGGTTAAGTGAAACAAAAAAAAAAAACATATAATAAAAGCCAGGGAAATTACAAGTTCTGGGAAAATGTAGTCTGATGGCTGAATTCTGAATGACTTTGCTAAAAGTTAAATGTAGCAAAATGCTAGCCAAAAGCCAAAAAGCCAAAAATAGCAACTCTCATGTGGTAGTATGAAATTGTGTACACAGGGTCCCAGTTACATCCAACAAATTATAAATTGTAAAATAATAATAATGTAATATATAAGGAATATATATATATATATATATATATATATATATATATATATATATATAAAGGAATATTTAAGTGTAATACATTACCTTAAATGGTACAGTACTTTGGTACATGTCCAGATGACATGATTCAACCTTTTTTGTTGTTATATACCTGGATGACTGAGAAAACAAACTTTGTGGTACAGTACTTTGTTTTTTTATTAGGGATATGGCCGATCCGATCCGGTATCGGGCTCCGATACCAGCGTAATTAATGTATCGGATTTTTCCGATCCAACCTGCAGAGATTTCCGATCCATGATGCATGTGTCTTCTGAAACTTCTCCTCATGCGATTCCCTGCCGGCTGCTCTGCATGTTGCTTCAAACTACGGAAAGGATTTCCTGAATGGAGGAGTGTGTCATGAAACCCAGAGTAATTAGACCCGCCTCACATTCAGGAAATCCATTTCATAGTTTGCAGGCAGCTACAACGAGCAGGCAGCCCGAACCCGGCAAGCCGCGCCCAATCCTCCCTGCTCAGTCTGCCTGTCTCCGAGGAGGGGCAGACTGAGCGCAGCTGACCGAAATCAGATTGCATGCTTCAGACTGAACGAGAAGAACACACCAGTGAAGCCACGGAGCTCAAATGTTTACCGAGAAGTTGCTAAACTTTATCGTAATTAATGAGCAACCGCCATCATTTGGAGAAAACTAAGAATTCGCAACTTGATTGAATACTTGCAACCAAGATATAGTTTACCCTCCAGGAGGTATTTATCAGTACAACAGTAGACTATCATAAAAAAGCATATGTAGTGAAAGATACAAGTATATATATATATATATATATATATATGTGTGTGTGTGTGTGTGTGTGCATGTGTGTGTAAAGAAACATAAACAGCTACATTATAAAGCATTGTAAAATACTAAAGGAACATGTCTGTGTTGGTATCAGCCGATATCCAGATTTAGGTATTGGAATCGGATTGGAAGTAAAAATAAGTGGATCGGTGCATTCCTAATTTTTACACATAAATATTGACTCATACATATCTACTCATACGCATAATACATTTTTACAAATCTGAGAAACATCAACCACATTTTTTCTTTTATTTGTTGGTTTTTCCCCACTGACAGAGGCATTGTGTCAGCTGAGTTAGCAGCAGCTGTGACTGGAGCTTTCCTTGTTAATTTTACATGACATAATGAATGCTGAGGAGCTGGGAGCGAGGTGGTAAACACAAGCTTGAAGGCTGCAGGGGATACAAAACTGTTGATCATTACTATGGAGCCAAATACAAAGCGATATTTAGGCCACAGAATTGCGAGCTGGGGATCTAGGTTTAGGACGTCATTTCCAGAACCTTGTATAGTTCTGACTGCAGCTCTCAAACTTTGTATCAAAGCATCTTTAATGTTCAAATAACCCAGAACAATCACAACTTTTTTTACTTTCTATTTATAGAGCGCCACTAAAACATAGTGTTCTGTTTTAGTGGCTCTCTAACAAATAATTAGCTTTTACTTGTACTTACTTGTACTTGTACTTCTCACAAACTTCACTTGTGTGTAGAGCTTCTTGACTTTTTTTTTTTTTTACTTATTGGTTTTACTGTTTGAGGTGCCTTTTTACAATTGGACTCGTATAAAGCGCAGCAAACCACTATTTTTACACAAACCGGTGTAAATTAAACTTTGTAACTGCTAAAGATATTGTACAGTTCTGTACTCATATAATATTTTAACCTTACCAATTATATTGCACTTTAGATTATTTAAATAAAATCTCCAATGATTTATATTCAGTGTTGAATATTTTATAACCAGATCTTTGAGGTATTTTATGTTGGGATTTTTTTTTTCCACTTACCACTCAGTCCCTCACATCCCCTTTCAAAGTCGATTTATAAAGATTGTTTGTGGTCATTTACATCAGTTTTAGTTCTTTTATGTTGTGTATGAACAGCATGTGCAGGTGTTTGACCAAATGCCATGACACTTCTACACACATGCTCTTTAAAGAGATTATTGAGAATAATTAATTGAAACACTCAAGCTAATTTGCATCCCACAAAAGAGGAAACTGAATAACATGGTGAATGTATAAAAGATATTTTAGCCTTCAGCTTGCCCCCGTTTATTCTCTGATCACTCAGCTTGATGAGCCAAAGAGGCCAAGCACATTAAGCCGTTCTAAAGATCGCTAAACGTATTTTAAATGCACTTCCTGCGAGACAGACTATTGTTTTGGTGTGCCACAATTAGCAGAGACCTCTCAGTGTCAAGAATGGACCATGTTCTTTTATATACATGACAAGCCCTGTGATAATTGATCTGGTTAATTTATGTGGATTCGGTCATGCCGATAGACATCTGCTTCGAATCACATGGCTTTAGGTCGTTAATCTGCTGTCTTTACACTGAAACTGTTGTTGACGATGCTGACTAACCCACAGAAGGCAAGTGAAGTTATGGGGCATATTCACATAAGTTTTGTGCCTCTGGTAAAGTCAATGTTTGCATAATTTTGTGACTGAGTTCGTTATCCAAGCGCAGCGCTAATTCAGCGCCTTAAAGGTGTTGACACAGTGATCTTTGCCTTTGGCCCTGTTGCATATGCATTCATGAAAATGTTTCTATCCAAGTGCAAAATGCTTAAAGTATTTAAATGTATCACACAGACTTATTATTGCTTTTTGGTGTACAACAGACAGAAAATCATTTCAATAGTTACCAACTTACCACCCCTGGCTAGGTAACGTGCAACTAAAGGCAATAAACTTGTTTTTCCAGCAAAGTTGACTCAGGTCCTCTGGACGGTTTCTTTTTGTTGAAATGTTGTGTCTTTTCTTCAAAAGACTTGATCAGTCCGAGTAGCCACAACGAACTCAGTCTTATAAACAGCACCATCACATAGTGAATGAACCAGTTTGATGGTGCTCAGATGGTTTCTGGAGTCCTCTGTAGGGGAACACCTCACCTCAGAAAGCGATCACCTCATCTTGAGAAACAATACTGTATTTTGTGCTTGAAGCTGTTAAAATAAGATTCATCTATTCCTTTGGGAACGAACAGACATCACTTTACAAATATTCAGCTTAGCTCACAAACTTCCTAAGTTGACAATGTAATAATAATTATAATGTAATTTTTAAAAAACTGTTATTGTATTAACCTCACCTAACAATATGAACTTAATAACCCAAGGCCTTTGTATGCAACAAACAGATCGTTTTTAATTAGAGCTTTTGCTAAACTAACCTTGGCGTTTCTAAACATCCGAATTTGCTACGTTGATATCTTGCCTTATCGAAACGTATTACTCCCAGACTGGTTTCCATGAAGATGGTACAATAAGGAGTCCATTGTATGTCCTAATGACATTCCCTTTTCAGGAGATGGTCAGGCAACAGCGACACCTCTGTTTAAACATTGCATGTTTTAAGTTTAATTCTAAATATGTATTTTTTTTTCATTACATTCACATTTTGGATGTTTATTCATGAGAATGTGTGTTTTAAGTAATCTTTCTTTAAGATAATACATTTGTCTTATTTTCTCTTTTAAAAGGAAACATTCGAGGCAGAAAAGGGCTTTAAATTTATAAAACAAGGACAAGAGTTAGGACCACCTCTTCCCGAGGTGGACCAATCCTATCTGTTTTAGCACAGACAGTAAGTTTCACTTTTAAGAAAAACTCCAAAGCCTCACATGGCGCACCATTAATATGTAGCGATATGGGGTGTAAATATATATATATATATATATATTGGCTTATCTGTGTGTATTAATTGATTTGATATTCTTTAAACACGCGAAAAGAACTCACGTTCAATTTACATTATTTCAGAATCAGAATAAGTTTTGTTATCATTGCACTATTCTTCTTCAGAATAATATTTTTGCTTAGATGAGAAAAGGGAAGAAAACATGAGGAGAGACGGTATAAAAAAAAGATCTCTCACACTTTGTCCTAGACAGGGCACGATTTGAGGCATCAAAAAATCCTACCACAGCATAGCACATAAATAGACATGATACATTTACATATAGGCCGGTGAAGACGTTGAAATTTAAGGGAAGGTCATAACATAGTCCAGAGTCCCCCTCTCAGCCATTGTCCAGATAAGAGGTGTTAGTTATCATCATCTCGGCTGAGGTTCTGTCACATGTCCATGGCCTTGGGGAAGGGAGGGGTGAGGAGACAGACAAAGCGTCTTTGTTTTTCCTAAACATGTCAGGAGATATTGAGATAAGTCCGCCATCAAGGCCACAGTTTGGGTCAGGCAGAACTTGTAAATTGCCGTTTCTGCCTTTTAAAGTCTCGCTGGTATATTTCTCTGATGGTGACTCCAAACAGCCGAATTGATTCCTTACACCTAAAGTCGAACTTAGAGCTTTCTCCAAGATTATTCCCAACCATTCATGGGTGCTGCCAGAAAGTTCACAGTGCTGATAACAGCCTGCTCCAGCTCTCAGACGCAGCTCCACATAATTCAGTCTGAGTGCTGCCAAGCTTCGACACATTCCACATGAATTTGTGGACAATCCTAATTTCACCAACCCAAACAGCAGAATCTAGTTGTCATCATGAATCCAATTTGTTTCCATAGGTAAGAGGGTCTTCCTTACCCTGACTCCTGTCGGGAGAAGTTGGTCAATTTTGTTGAGAGACCAGGTGATCAAATCCTTCGAACTAAGAAGGTATGCAGGAAATTAAAAGAGTATGCTGATGCATGCTCAATAATCCAAATTAAAAGAGGCTCTTTAAGGGTTCACGAGACGAAAGAGAGCAAAGCAGGGAAGCGGGGGGATGGAGTACAGGAGGACACGACTGTCTTCATCGGAGCACAGAGAAGTTTTATATATATATACATATATATATATATATATATATCATAGATGATAATCAAAACATATATTTACACCCCATATCGCTACACCTCTTTTTATTATTATTTTTGCCTACTTTTCTTCTTTGGTTGGACACCTTATGATAAATCCCTGTCAGGAATTAAATTTATATTGTTCTCAATATCCGGCTGTGTGTGAAGATTTAGGCTTTTTTTCCCACTTACATTATATCTGTCAGATTAAAACACAAAACATGTTAATCCATAAATAATCTGACTCATTGCCATCAGGACAAACGTCTGATATGTCTCAACGTCTCAAATGTTCATCTTTTTGCATAAAATTGACTCTATTACTCTTCACCTATTGGAGTTTTTATCAATGTCTAACCAATGAAAAGTGTTAAAAACAACTGGACAAAAATGTATATTTAATTGAAAAGAAAGTTATTATTTTAACGTTCTGACAAGTTGTGTTTTAGACTGAAGTAGACCTGTTAACAGTTTTTCTTTGTGAGACAAATGACTCATTTTTAATACTTGGGCTCTCAACAAGAAACGATCTCGTTATATTTAGTTCATTAACTGTTGCTATGTACTTGGTTGTATTCATTGTTTTGGATCATGTCGTTTCAGGATGGCTAAACTCCTGCAGGAGCTATTTATGATTTACAAATTGTTTTGATTTTGCAAAACGTGGTAAATCTCCTGCAAATGAGACAATTGTCTCAACATGACTAACGTGTATAAATAAAGGACAGAGAGTTAATTAAATCTGCCTCGATACAGCATGTAGAGAAACACATCTCCGGTGTTTGTTTTTCTTTAATGTGCAGTTTTGTCACCTGATTTTATGGCCAGGACACTCATGAAGCATGCAGCTTATTAAAATAACCTCATTTACTAACAAAATTACACTGTCTTCATCTGATATGATGAACAAGTGCAATATTGTTGAAATTTGTTTTAGGTTTACCTCTCATGATTTTCCAGAGTCTTTTCTGTTAAAAAAAATTAATTCAAAAATTGGAAAATACTGATAAATCCAATTAATGTAATGCATCTATTGATCGTATTGTGATTTTCTCCTTTAAATATCTATTAAACACGACATGTGTAGACAAAAATAGAGCCATTTATGTTCATTTGTGTCGTGAATATGCTCAAGATGCAGGGAGATGCATGTTCTGTGACTGAGAAAAGCTCTGGAACTTTGTCGCGCTTGACCTTTACAGTTTCACAAAATGAATGTTGCGCAAGCTTCACTGCACCTGGGTGACAAGTAATTTTTACTATGAAGACTTGTAAATGAGTATACGGCACCTGCATGAAGTGAAAAACACAAGTTTTGACAAGATAGCCTTATGAGATGATTATCATTATAAATCTGAACAAGAAGAAAACCTTTTCCCTGATGGTATGGCAGCAAGCGTTGTAACCTTTCTTTGATCTTGTTGAGATTTATTTTTTTTTGCAAAATAACTATTCTATTTTCCTTTCTGCTGAATGTATGACTCTAAATACTAATTACAAGCTTTAAACTCTAACTAAAACCATTTAAATGGAGAAACACCCAGACAGTTGTTAAATTTAATTATAAAGCATCAATTTAGCGAAACGCATAGTTGTTATTTTAGTAATGTTAGTTTTTCTGTATTTATACTTTCACGCATTATTCCTGTTTAGCTTGTTTTGTTCCAGTTTACTTAACTCTCTGTTAGGTGCGCTCACCCCATTCTCATGCTTTCGGCCCCCCCTACCCCCCCATCTCTGCTCCACTATCCTTCGAGCACCTGTTTTCAGAAGCAGCCTCCTGAATCCAAATCCTATTTTACGGGGAGTAGTTTCTCAGTGCTGAACTCGCGCTCAAAGAAATTAGTTAGTGAACGTCACAAGTATCCCACAAATTGAATTTCTCAAGTTGAGAGGGCTGAAGCTGCCAACGACAGGATGAATAAAGAAACAAACAAGTAAATATCCTTATAAAAAAATAATAAATGGTTCAGTGCAGCTATTATAAGGCCACAA
>NC_056517.1:38182285-38200224 GCF_014905685.2 Nematolebias whitei
ATATATATATATATATATAATTTCATAGCCTTTTTATTTTTGGCTTTTTCGTTACTTTATACTCAGGAGGCAGAACAGATGGACTTTCGAACAAAAAGCAAACGTGCCCAAAGAAAAGGTCAATAAGTCATGCTCTTTCATCTCCAGACACCGAGGACAATTGGACACAGTAATGAGTGAGGGCTGAGATGCTGCTACTTGAACCCTTCTGGTATTTGATAGTGAAGAGTAAAAGAAAAAAAAAATCATAGTATTCAGTATTTATTAGTTCAGCTATCTAATTTTTCTTAAAAATCTTATTTCAGAAATCCTATTTTACTTTTTTTTATAACAAACTCTTTCAGACTTAAAGATGAATATTAGGAGCAGCATGGTGGTTTACAAGTTAGCACCATTGCTTCAAAGCAAATAGGTCAAGTGTGAGGCTTTTCAAAGTCAAGACACATATTTCACTGATCTGAGACTGTTCCCAAAATCAAATATTTTTATTTACATTTTAACTGAACTTTGAACTTTTGAGACCAACAAACTGTACAGTTTTTTTTACGCAGACAGTTTTTGAAAATCACAACTACTTTTATGCGCACATCTTGCAAAACTAAACTGTACAGCATACGATACTGCCCACGTCATCACTCACCTCTGCCTGTTCTGTTTTTTACTCACTTTAACAGCTGCTCCCACGTTTATAGATTTTGTGAGTACACTTTAAAAAAAAGACAAAATGATTTTGACCTGATTTGTAATAAACGTCACTGATGTTGTGGTTTTTAGACCTGGTCATAATTTCTCCTGAGCTCCTGTTCAGGCTTGACAGAACCTGCTCTTTTGGAGAATATTGAAAACTGGTTCGGGGCTCCCACAACCACTATAACTATTTGGAAAGAAAATCTGTGGCACAAAGTTTTGGAACATGTTCAAATTGAAGCAACAAAGCTGCACGCCTCTGCAACTCATGCAAGGCATTTGAAGACCTCACAAACTTCAAGACATTCTGGAGGGTCCCTGGTAATTGCCGTTCACCAACTAGTCACATTCCAGTGAGATATTAGCTTAAAGATTGACCTTAAACGGGACAAAATCATGTTCGGAAACTAAATAATGTTTTTTGTTCTAAAATATGTCTTTCCTTCATGGTGACATGCTCTTATTTAGAAGTATTCATAGGTTTTAAAGTACAGTTTTAGGAAGTTACTTTGGACAGCAGTATCTACACATTAAAGGTTTGTTGGTGCTAGCTGTTGCTCTCTTACAGGCAGGCAGGTGAGAGGGACCGTTGAAAGGAGGGCCGAGGATTCCAGGTAGGTTAGGTCCAGGTTTGAGCAGTGCAGGTGGGGCGTGGAGGCAAGGGGTTGGATGGTGGCAGAGCAGCTGAAGGAGATCCACAAAGGAGGCATAGTAACTTACAGGTAGGTACAGGAGACAATGATTCATAGAAGGCAACAAGGGACCCAGGACTGGAGGCTCAGGAACCATGTTCTATAAGAATGGGAGGAAAACACAAGGTATCACTTAAATCTGAGATTTACCACAAGGAGATCGATAGCACAGATACCAGTAGGTAAGTAATGCTCCAGCAGGGAAGGGAGCTCTTCTGCAGCCTCTTATACTCCTGGAGCTTGTTAGTGGAATGATCCCCAGCTGCTGCTTGTTGGCGCCACCCTGGACTCAGGAACCTGCAAGAAGAGTTAGAACCCTACAGTATGTGTGCCTCAAGTTGACCTCGACAGAGTAGAGGTAGGGCATCCGATTTGGGATCAGAAAGGTGCGGTTTGACTCCCAGCCATTCCCACACGTCGTGGTGTCTCTGAGCAAGACACCTAATCAATACCTGCTCCCTGGGTGCTTACATAGCTGCCCACTGCTCCACCTGGGTGTATCGCATGCATCATGGGTTGAATGCAAAAAAATAATTTTATCATTGTATGAGAACATACAATGATGACAATCCCAGATTTTCCATCATCCATTCATTCATTGTCTATTATCCTCTTCTCCTTTTTGGGTCATGAGAAACTGGTGTCTATCTCCAACAGTCTCTGTGGGAGAGTTGGTCTACATCCTGGATAGGTCGCAAGTCCATATCAGGGACACATAGTGATAAACAAGATAATTATTTCACACTCTCACCCACACCAAGGGACTATTTAGAGTTATCAATCAGTCTAACATGCATGTTTTTAGTCTGTGGAAGAAAACTGGAGTACCTGGAGAAAACCCACGCAGCACAAAGAGAACATGCAAACTCCACCCAGAAAGGAGAGGCAACCATGCAACCTTCTCACAGGGAGATGACGGCTCCAGCTGCTGCCCTGCCTCATATTGTTCTTAATGAAATTACTAGAGTACAGTAATGTTTCTTTATGCACACTTAAATATATTTGTTTAACAGAAATTCTTGGGGGACTCAAAGTACTTTCTCCAATTCTTTGTACAGCTCAGGGAAACTGTAAACGATGAAATTAAAACATTTGGCCAATCAAAAGGTACATGTTATGCTTCAGTGCATTTTCTAGTTTTGTTTGAAACTACATACTGTTTTTGACAAGTGTATTCTTTTTTTCTCTCCTCTGGAAATATTGTAAATTCTCAATTTAAGAAAATGTGCGTGGAGATTCACAGCAGAGCATTTTGGCAGATTTCCATTCTGCCTCGTCTGAAATTGTTTCCGTATACGCGTTGCGGACTGAATTGTGCCCAGGAAAATGAGGGTGGGTGTTGTTCCTCCAGTGTGTATTGTCCAAAGAAGCTCTCTGAACACAACAGGGAGGCTGCAAAAAGTGCCAGAAGGACTGTGGGGGATTATTGTTGTTGCTTCAAATACAGATAGGAATTTTAGGTTGTGTAAGCAACAAATTAAAACCATAGAACTGAGTGTTGAGGGAAAATGTTCAGCTCGTTTGGTGAGACTTTAGCTGATAAAGGTTCCTTGAGAAATATAAATGTTTCTCTTGTTTGGTTTACTGGTAGGAAAGCATAATGTAAAAAATGTATCATTTTTTTAAACATGCTGGACAAAGTAGCATTGTTTGGGCCCATTTTGCTGCATCTGAGCCAGGATTTTGTACCATAATGTATGGATTGAATGCAACAATAAACCTGAATTATACCAGGAAACTGTAATAATTGATTAATGGTTGTTTTATTTTTTTTAATTACTCTTGAATGACGTGTTTTCTTCATGATGTGCAGAACAGATTAGCCTGAAGGGTTTATAAATAATGCACAGTGTTCCTCACTTATTACTTTGGATATTTTGCCTCCTAAATAATTTAACAAAATGGTATATTGATTGACTCAGAAACCGAAATTAAAGTTTCATATTGTCTTGCCCCTCGAGTTTGTTTTGTTTAGTAAACATGTGTAAAAGTAGAACATTTTATTTTAAAGATTGTTCCGTATTTTGGGAGACTTGTTCTAAAACATGCAAGATCTGAAAGGTTCCTAATGGTTTACTGTATTTAAAGTCAGGAAACAAACAAGTAGTGGCTTGAGTAAAGCAGCAGATCAACAAATGCCTGTCTTCTTTTGTGTCTTGTAACAATGTACATCCATCCACCCACAGGTTCACGCTTTGCACTTTGTATTCTGCCAAATTTGCAGGACTGAGTCCTTTGTTTTCTTAAGCTGTCAACAGGATGCAAAATGCTGGCAGCCGGCTGAAGTCTGCACTGTTTCACATCTTCCCTTTCCATGTGTCCTTTCTTCTGTTTCTTCTGTTTGTTTCCCATTCTTCTGAAAAAACAAAAGGCAGGTGAAAAGACAGATGGCAAGGAAAAAAGGAAATATTATAGCAACTAAATGAAAATTGGAAAATATGAAGAAACATATGAATCCAGCAGAGTAACATCAACACTTTACTGTTCTATTATTGTATTTGTTGTGGGTCAGCCAGCCATAAACACTTTAATAATGTCCACACACACAGTGCATATGGCCCCTACAATAAGCCTCTTGATGCTTTGGCCTTGAGGCTGATGAGTGGGCTGCAGAGTATGACAGTTTATAACATCACAATGATGGAGTTGTCATTGAGCCTCTGTGTTTTATGACTTACCTTAATGCTCAGGGTAGAGATTAAGTTCTGGGTTCTCAACTCCAATTTAAGATGCACCTCGTTCTCATATACTGTTCGGCACACTGCTGCATAATGACATGTTTGTGCATTAATGACATGTTTGTGCATGTAGAGTTTACACCAGTTATCATACGTTCACAGACTATTTTGTGTCCAAGATGGTTTATGTCCACAAACACATAAAAGTCAATAAGCATGCAGTCCTGGCCTCGTTCCACTATCCGGTCAAGGCACAAAGGTCTTTGTGGATGGGCCATTGACTTCTGGATCTCATAAAGGTACAATATATAGGGGGAAACATATGTCCCCTGGTCTATTGCAGGCTTAGCACTTTCACTAAGGCTGGTATACCTTGTGAATAAGCTTTTAAACCAGAAAGCAGATGAAGGTTGATTGTTGTGAGGAAGTGGCAGTTAAAAGCTTCTGAACTGGTCTGTCGTTCCTTGTCAAGGATGAGGTTATGTTTTATGTCTGTCCCACCAAAGGTCCTCTTCTCCACTGTTTTCTTCCCATTCTTTGTTCAAACAAGAACTGCACTGTTCTTTCACAGCATTTTTTTCCCAAGGTTCAGTTGGTTTTCATGTCTCTGCATTTGGCAGTCATCAGCCACTTTATTAGATCCACTTCTTCTATTGCTTAATACAAATAGCTAATCAGCCAATCACAAGGCAGAGACTCATTATATTTTTGCATCTATAGGTGGTGAAGTTGACTTTCTGAAGTTTGAACCAAGGATCAGAATAGAGAGTGAAGGGGATCTAAGTAAACTTTGGATGTGGAGTGGTTGTTGGTGCCAGACAGGCTAGTCTGAGTATTTCAAAAAGCAGAATCTACTGGGATTTTCAAGCACAACCATGTTTGATGTTTACTGAGAATAACACACACACACACACACGAAAAATCCAGTAAGTGACAGTTGTGTGGAAGAAAACACCTTATTGTCAGAGATCAGGGGACAGACTGGGTTGAGATGATATAAAGGCAACAATAGGTCAAACAGCAAATAGTCACTTGTTCAAACCAAGGTCTGCAGAATACCATTTCTGAACGTACAAAATGTCCAACCTTGGAGCAAATGGGCTACAGCAGCAGAAGACCACATCAGGTGCCATTCCTGTCAGCTAAGAAGAAACTGCGCGTGCAGTTCACACATGCTCACCCAACTTGAACACTTAAGAGAATGGTAAACATTGGTGGGTCTGAGTCTGGATTCATTGCACTCCAATTGCCTCCAGAGTCACCATATCTCAATCCAATTTTTCCTCACTCGCTCTCGTTTGAGGCGAACGCATTCTCTTCCCTCTCCTGTTCTCCTGTTTTTTTGCTCTGTCTGGGTATCGGAGCTTCTAATTTACACATCTTCTGAAACTAAAATATTGTTATAGATCTGATCAGCTGGACTTTCAACGCAATCAACAAAATATTTTCAACAAAGTGACAGGGTACTGGAGAGCCCTCATGTCCTGCTGAGAATCTCAGGAGGATGCTGAAGACATACACAACTGGATTTATGATAACAGGTTTCCTGCTTTTTGGATTTGGCTGGTTCCTGGTCTCTCAGCATACAAGAAGACAGCTGCAGCTAATTTGGCCCTCATCAGGCTGCCTGTTTTGTGAAGGTTTGGTTTGTGCTTTAAGGACTCAAAATCAGCTGATTTACGAGCTAAACCATAAGATGGAAGTAATTTGTGAGACTTTGGGACTCGCCAGCATGTTGGAAACAACCTTAGAGGGGCTTGTAAGCACGGACCAGTAGAATGCACCCTAATTTGGTCATTTTGGATCTTGAAAGTACCAGCAGTATTCAAGGATGACAAGTAAAAAACATTCTACCTGAAGAAAATCAACAATTGTGGCTTATCTGAATCTGACTCCCTCGGTTGGCCTCGAAAACAGACCGACATATCAATTTCTCCTGGGAAATGTGTAAACTAAAGAAAAGCTTTGTCAATTGCAACCCCCACCCCCCACGAGAACTTCTGTAGAGGCTTATCAGAACTGTGCTGGCTGACCAGCATTTTATCAGGACAATGGACAATCTGGAAGTGCTTCATGGACCACCTTGCCGTCAAATGCATATGTAACATGTTCATAAATGTGCTGCTGGCAGAGTTTTTTGATGTCTTAAATTGTGTCCTGATAGGACAAGGTGTGAAGAGATATGTTTTGTAATACCACTATCCTCTCCTCATGGCTTTTTCCCCTTTTCTAACTGAAAAATTTATTCTGAAAAGGATAAGAGACCGCACTATCATAGCAGCAGCTACGTGCACTTTGCCCATCTTTTGGACGACTGTACGAACATATTCTCACTGTTTCTTGGTACAATGATAATAAAGCTTATTCTGATTCTCCTTCAATTGAGTACTTTTGCGATGTGAAGAAATTAGAAATTTGAAGCATGGATGTGCATCTAAGAAATCTGCAGCGACTTTAAGGTGCTATCAGGACAATAAAAATCAACGCCCAATGGAAGTTTCTTTGTTACCAAAGAATCAGAGAAACCCTGAATAGAAAGGTGTATCTAATACAGTGGCTTGTAAGTGTAAATGTATACAATAATGCTTCATGCTGTGCTGTTGTTTGTTTCTTCTTTTGGTTCCAGGGTACTTTCTGCTGACACCATTTCCACCTTCACAGCGTTCATTCCAGGGGTGCATGCAGGCAGTTCTGGTGGATGATCAACCTGCTGATTTGCATGCAGTGGAGAAAGGCATTGTGGGAGCCTTTGAGAATGTCAGCCTGGACATGTGTGCAATTATAGACAGGTAAAATTGATAACTGCTACAGGTTCACACTTCCACCCCCTGACACATAAAGAAAAGCTATCATAAATCAAGTTAACTGGAGAGTCGTATAGTAAACAAAACTGTTATGTAAAATGTCTTTGAATTCTTATCCTGAGACTTATTACTCAAGATTCTTTTTGTTGTCTGTGCGATCGCAAATGAATTGTGTTTGTGTGTGCCTTGTTTAGTGTGCCTGTCACACTGATAAATGGATATTTATGAGGAGGCCTCATGGTGTAACGGAATATGTATAAATGCAACATTATTTTTATTTTCAACTGGAAACGCGGAGCAACCGCCCCCTCCCCTCACTCCTTTAGAAAACAATCTTGTCTTAATCAGGCATCAAAAATTCGTCACACAGTTTACTATTTCCCTGGCAAGCAGAACTTGGCAAGAGCTGGAGATTCTGCACATGTCCCAGTGCTGGCTCACTGGCAGCATGCATTAAAACTTGTTGACATTTCAATTTATTTCCTTGTCATAAACTAGACAAACATGTTGGGATGAGTTTGCAGTACATGAAATCCTCTACACTTTTAGAAAATTTGAGTTGTTTGTCATGAAACAAAAGCTTTTAAAGGAAAATGTTCATACACTTATACCATGCCTAACCTCATCAACTGAAGGCAGTTCATGTGGGGGTTTGAGGGTGTTCGTTTAGATTTTTTTTATTATATATATATATATATATAAAACATCAATATATCAAGGCAGGCAGAAAAACCTGCTGCTCACTTCAGATCAGTTTCTGCAAAAATCTATCTGGTTCATTGAGGAGTTAAGAACTCAAAATGAGACAACTAATACAATTAGATGCATTTAAATAAATCAATTTATATAATTATCTGCAAGACTGCTTTTATCAGCTGTTTCAAAGGCGAATAGGTGATAATGTTTTTGCCTGTGTGTGTGCATTTCTTAATTTGTATGTTAGCAAAATATTGCATACAGTTGACAAATTGTAAACTAACTCTCTTCATGTACATCTACAATTGATTGTTTTTGAGACATTTACATGCAAAATGGCTGCCACAGCTAAGTGACCTTGAACTTTACAAAACGGCCATAATGCAGTAAATTTTACAGATTTTGACATAAAACACGTAGTACAATACGTAGTACATGTTGTACTATATATTCATTATATTTAATATCGTGATATCAATTTCATAATGTTCAATATTGTGAATATCAATATATATATAAATATATTGTGAATATTCAATATGTGATAATAAATGATATATGATAATAAATTCATGATAATAAATATTATCATGGAATATTATTTCTTGACATTGCATGAATTTGCACAAATCTTTATTTTCAAAGTTTGACCAAATGTGCTACCACATTATTTTGCATCATAAAATCGTAGTCTAAAACTGACAAGAAAGGCAAAGAGCGCTATGCATTCTTTCAAAGAACGCTCACACTTTTATTTTTTTTTGTTTTTATAATCTATGGTTGTCTATTGGACTAAGTAGGTTTGTTGAAATCACCTGCTGAGCTTCTGTTGTTCCATTACGATATGACGTTGTATAAAAATGTTATTTTTCCAGATTGCTGGGTTGTAACATTGCTCCTATCTGCTGGCTGTAGACCACTTTTTTCCCTTTTTATTACACAGTTTTGTGAGCATCCTAAAATTTCCAGGCTCCTTTCCAGGTTGCCATATTGCTCACTTCTGTTACTTCAGATGTTGCGTATCAGCTCTGCAGTACTTGAGGTGGGCCTTGTTCTGCCAGGGAAGATGAATGGATGCAGTGTTACCATCTACCTAATCAGAATGTCTTTGAAGGCGGTTCAATAGCCCTGTCTGACCTCCTTTTGATCAATGCCGTTCCGCTGTGGGATTCTGTTTAGGCTGAGAAGTTGGAAAACACACTCGCACAGATCCTCAGACACAGCTCTATGCAGGCGCTCAGAATAATGCGCATGTGATTTTCCACAATGTGGCCATAACTGTGATACAACACAAGCAATGGGACATAAAACCATACACACCCTACATGTGCTGCAATCTCTCCATAGATTTTCTTTCTTCTTGTACAAAGCCCTTAGCTGTTTGTATGGTTCAGTGCCCCCAGCTTGCTAAGAATAATGTCTGGAGATTGTCGGGCCTTGTCAATTGCAACCCATTGTGAGAGCACAATGACATTTTATCTAGACTTCTTAGCCTGCTGAAGTTGTTCCGTATTGTGTAAAGCAGGGACGATGTGGTTGTTTACAGCAGCTTATAGACAGTTTCGTACATACCATGAAAAATGATCAGTTTTATTTTAGATTCATCACTAAAGGACAAGTCTCCATAGTGATAATCTTGTATGGCCACAAAGCTGAATGCCTCCATACTATATGACTTCCTCATTCCCAACACGGCTGCAGAAGTTAGTATTTTCAAAGGAACCCTGCAGCTCTTACGAGTCGGTGTTTGTTTTTCTTCCAACTGACTTCCCTCACCCACGTTACTTTGATTCATTTCAAAAGCAAACTTAGGTTTTCTAATTGCATAACTTGTGCATGAGCCTGTGGATTCGTTCAAGTTAATAAAACGACATAACCTTCACATGAGTTCAGCATTCTTTAATGGAATGCATATCCCTAGCCTCCGTTGTTGTCAGAGTTTTAAATCAAGATCATTTCATAATGAGAAGGGACAGAGTAAATTAAATTCATCATCTCATACAGTACTGTGAGATTTTGCAAAAGCTGTTAGCGCTGACATTGTGTCAAGTATAATACTCATCGACTACCAAATCAAGTTTATCTTTAGAAAAGACTGAATTAAGCCCAATCTTGTCAATTGTAAATGAACTGTATTTATATAGCGCCCAATTTGTGCCCTCATTTACCCATATATATATATATATATATATATATATATATATATATATATATATACATATTAATAAAAAAAATCCTAATATTAGATTGCACCAAATTTAGTATACATGATAAAAAGATTAAAAGAATAAAGAATAAAATCTGCCAAGTGGTTCAGGAGATAGCTTGCAAACTAACCAACTTGGTTGATTTAATTAAGGGTGACTTGCAGCTTTCCTAATTTGAATGTACTCAATAAAATTATGTTTTAATTGTATCTTTTTTTCTTCTTCTTAAATTTCTGGTCATCCACATTTGAATCGGTTTAATTTGAGCTCTTAAACTCTGTAGCATCTGTACATTCTGTACGCAGAATCAGTGAAACAATTAGACACTGAATTAAGTAACATATATTCATCATTTCTTATAAGAATATTGATGCTCCTGCAGGTCAATCCAACACGGCTTTACAAATAATTTTACACTAAACCTCAGTGTACATTCAACAAAACCAGTGCCAGATTATTTTTTTTCAAGCAGATATTTTATTTTTGCACTCATTTATACTGCACCCACACACATTCGAGTTGTGCAGTGTTCTGATCCAGCGTTTCACACAAAGTAAATGATACTTTTACAATTTATTTGTGTCTAACATATCACGTACATGTCTGTGGCCTTTTAACATTTGCCTTGTTTTTGTCTGTGATAACATTTTACAACTTACAGCCATATAAAGATAGTTAATTTTAACTTACAATCAGACAAATTGGACTTCTGCAGCCTGGTAGTATCATTTTTGTTGCTGCTGTTGGTTTATTTCTCACATATGCTAAAAAAAAACAATTATTTCTGAGATAACGTGCCCCCTGTGGATGTTTCTGAGTCCTGTCTTCTCTCCAGGTGTATGCCCAATCATTGTGAGCATGGGGGTCACTGTAAACAGACGTGGGACAGTTTCAGTTGCTCCTGTGAAGGAACGGGATACAACGGAGCCACCTGCCACACTTGTGAGTATGTGAATGCAAAATAAATCATTTGTTTTACTTGTCTCCTTTTGCTTTTCTTTCTCACCCCGTCTGCGTGGTTAGAATGTGTTCCTCGTGTGCATGCTTACGACTTGGCTTTGCTCCATTTGACTTTCAAAGATTAAGCCGCTTTGCAATTCTCAGCACAGAGGCAGATGAACTTTTGAAGTGCTCCAATGCCAAAAGAGTCCAACTGCACCGTGTTTTGTTCTCTTCAGGGGAAAAAGAAGAAGAATCAGACTTGCAAAGCACCAGCACACAGAACCAGAGCGTTCTTCAGGCTTAAAATTTAGAAAATGTCATTCTTCATGAAACACAAGCTCCAATTTAAAAAAAAAAAATCCTATTATTAGATTGCACCAAATTTAGTATAAATTCTAAAAAGATTATCAAAACATACATATACAGTTTATTTTGTTCATTTTTTGCAATCGAACTTCAAATTGACAATTGATTTGAGCTGTTTTAACCATTAATCCATAAAAAGGTTTGAATGGGAAGCATGCTTTATGATTTTTGGTATTCATAACTTTTATACTTTATGAATTCTTTAACTTTGTTTTTAAGCTTAATGCTATATTATTATGCTACTTTTAGCTACTTTGTTGTTCTTGCTCATTTTAGTGTTTATTTACAGTTTGGGTATTTTTTTTCCTATAGCTACATTTTTGTTATTTAGGGTTTGTTCATGTTATGTGGGATGTTGATGTGGAAGTGGGAGTGCATCAAGGATCAGCTCTGAGCCCCTTCTTGTTTGCTCTAGTGATGGACCCACTAACAGATGAGATCAGTCAGGAATCCCCGTGGACGATGATGTTTGCAGATGACATTGTGTTCTGTGGTGAGAACAGGGAACAGGTGGAAGAGAACTTGGAGAGGTGGAGGTATGCACTTGAAAGAAGAGGAATGAAAGTCAGTCGTAGTAAGACAGAGTCCATGTGTGTGAATGAGAGGGAGGAGGTGGAACAGTGAGGCTACAAGGAGCAGAGGTCACAAAGGTGGAGGACTTCAAAGACTTGGGGTCCACTGTCCAGGAACATGGGGAGTGTGGTGAAGCGGTGAAGAAGAGAGTCCAGGCAGGATGGAGTGGATGGAGGAACGTTTCAGCAAAGGTCAAAGGAAAAAGTTTACAAGACAGTGGTGAGACCAGCTATGTTGTATGGTCTGGAGACGGAGACATGGACAAAAAGACAGGAGACAGAACTGGAAGTGGCAGAAATGGATATATTGTCAGAGGTACAGCACAGGTTGAACAACTGGGAGATAATGTTAGAGGCCAGACTGAGATGGTTTGGACATGTCCACAGGAGGGACAGTGATTTAGACATGTCCAGAGGAGGGACAGTGGTTTGGACATGTCCAGAGGAGGGACAGTGGGCATATTGACAGAAGGATGTTGGAAATGCAGCTGCCAGGAAAAAGACAAAGAGGAGAGATATGGATGCAGTTAGAGAGGACATGAAGGTAGTTGGAGTGAGGACAGAGGACAGAGAGAGATGGAGGATGACTCGCTGTGGAGACCACTGAAGAGGGAAAATCCAAAAGAAGAAGAAGAAGATCGTTTTGTTCATTTAAACGTGCTATGGATTTAGCTTATTTCAAATGTTTTGCTAATGTGCGCTTGTAGATATGGCTTGGTTAATTTTAGCTTTCAGCCACTGTTTTGCTGATTCTGCGCTGCTTGTTTTTATTTAACCATACCACTTTATTTATAAAAGCACTTAAAACAGCAGTAAGGTCAACCAAAAAACGTGAGTAAATTATTCTTCCACAACTTTGAGCAAAGTAAGAGAGCACTGAGCATTCACGCTGCATTTTTACAAACAGCTTTTTCTCTAGTAAAATACTTCAGCTCTGACTTTATTCAGCTTTAAAGTGCCAAAATGCAACACGTGAAGTTATGTTCAAGAAAAGAAAGCCTGTTATTGGACATTGGAATCAACTTTTTGATGGTAACTGTTGCGTATCCACTATAAAGTGAAAAAATAAAAAATAAAAGTTAGTGAACAATGGGGTTTTTTTTCTTTAAACTATATGAAGCACTGATTTATTACGTCCCACTCAAAGCAGAATGGGTTGTCTGGTTTGAGATTACAAAGTTATTTACAAAATCTGACGCCCAGCCAGTAACGTGGGTTTGGAGAACGGATGAGTAATCCTCTTCCCTTCCCTCAAAGCAGCTACTCAGGCATGGGACTGTGAGCAGCGGCCCCGATGGAGCTGGTTCTGGGCCAGTAGATGGCTGTGGGTGTTTCATCTGCAGCTGGGAAACAGATATTGTATTAAAATGTCATGTATTTAGAGCTGTCCAGCATAAAGAGCGAAGACAATAATAGAACAAAAAACTGATTCATAATTATAGTTAGTCAGGAAATGGTGTTATTTAAAGGTTGGATGGAAATTTAGGAAGAGTTTAGAGCTCCTTCATTAAGTAAAGCGATAGTGTGGTACTTGCTTAAGCTTTTAGGAGGTCAGCTGATAAAATCCATCCATTATCTTTACCCGCTTCTTCCATTTTGGGTCACGGGGGTCGCCGGTGCCCATGTCCAGCAATCACTGTGCGAGAGGCGGGGTACACCCTGGACGGGTCGCAAGTCCATCACAGGGACACATGGAGACAAACGAGACAAACAACCATTCACTCTCTCACTCACACCTAGGGACAATTTAGAATTACCAATCAGCCTAACATGCATGTTTTTGGTCTGTGGGAGGAAACCGGAGCACCCGGAGAAAACCCACGCATGCACGGAGAGAACATGCAAACTCCACCCAGAAAGGCCCCTGGACCGGGGTTTGAACCAGGGACCTGCTCGCTGAGAGGCAGCAGCTCTACCAGTTGCGCCACCGTGCTGCCCAGCTGATAAAATATGTTTTTTATTCTCTCTGTATGCAAACCATATTTACAAATGGTTTGTTCATTGATGTGATTTTTATGTGTTATCTGTAATCAAGTCAAGGATCTAAAGTTATTTGACCTGAACAAAGTCATTTCTGTGGAAAAAAAAAAAGAAGAGCTTTATGTATTCTCAGATCTGACAGACCTTAGGTTATGAGACAATAGATGTATATTTATTTAAAATATTTGCTTTCATTTGTAAGTGTTTAAACCCTCGGATTAGACGACAACAACCTTAAAAAGTTGGTTGATCTTTAAGAAATAGCTCAGCACGACCACTTCTGGTCATCTCTGCAAGAAATCTCCTGGATGAACAGAGCAATTTTACAGACGAAATCATCAATTTTCTTCTAGTCAGGAAGGAAAATGAAACTGTTAAGAACAACGAAAGTGAAAAGACAGACGGTGCACATTAATAGAGACAATAATAAAGACATCCTAAGCAAACAAAATGGAGTTTCTAAACTCTCATTCCTTTTTAAATTAAATTCTTCTTTAAATCCTGTTTAGGTTTTTCTTTGTATAGATCAGCTCAAAGCTGGCATTATTATGGTGGTTATTAATAAGTTAGTCCAGACACTACTTCTTAACAAACACTAGATGATGGAAATTCCTCCAACCGATGAGAGACAGGATTGGCAGGTGGGGGTGGCTGCTGCGTTCAACCATCCATTCATCGGTTTTCTGCCAGATATCTGGTTGAGTTCGGGTGTCAACAGGTCAAGAAGGGAAACCAAGATGCCCTCCTCTCTCCAGTGACCCTCTCTAGCTGATTCAGGTGGATCCCAGGCAAGAAAAGATACGTAATCATTCCAGTAAATTCTTGGTCTTCCCAAGAATCTTACCTTAGTGGGACCTCCACAGAGAAGCACCCAGGAGGCATCCTAATCTGATGCCTGAACCACCTCCGCTGACTCCTTTTCCTGTGGAGGAACAGTGGCTCTACTCCAAGCTTCCCCTGAATGATGGAACTACTCGCCTTATCTTTAAGGCTTACCTGGCCGCCCCACAGAAGAAGGCGATGTCTGCCACTTGTCTCCTGGATCTTGTTCTTTCTATCCTGATCCGTACCTCATGAATGGAGACGAGGGTTGGAATGAAGATGGACCAGTAAGTCTAAAGCTTTACTTTTCAGCTCAGCTCCTTCTTCGCAGCAGACCAGAGACTTTTTTTAGAGGAGCTGATTCTCGTCCCAGTCACCTCACACTCAACTGAGAACCACCCCAGAACACGCTGATCATGATTAAATATGCAACACCACATCATCTGCAAAAAGCACGCCCTCCTCTCCACTATTAACAACTGCATTTGAATATTTTTAACAGTGTTCCTCAACAGGACATACTCTGGGAGTGTTAAAATAAGACTTATATCATAGAGGTAAATAATTTAGGCATCACTCTGCTGTAGAACCTTATTACTGACATGCTGTCTTGGTTTTTATTGCGAACCTTTGGATCTAATATTTGACGTTTTCTCTTTTTTGCTTTGCTGCAGCCAACTATGAGCCCTCATGTGAGGCCTATAAGCATTTGGGTCGGTCTTCTGACACCTACTGGATTGACCCCGACAGCAGTGGACCTCTCGGCCCCTTCAGAGTGAACTGTAAGATGACAGGTGGGCGCTGAAGTGTCTCTTATCACTGCTCTGTCTTTCTGTAAGTCTGCATGTATCTCTCTACCTTCCTTACTCTCCCTGGCCCTGGTGACCTGCAAAGAAGGAAAACTCCACAGCCCTTCTCTTTCTTAACCTCAAACAGCACCATGCTTAACCTGCTACCTGGGGGTTTCCATGGCAACGCACACAGTTAATAGCTTTTAAGGAGCAGCCGGTGCAGACGCTTGGAGAAACACACCAACACAGACAGCAGAAACATATACGAAATGAAGCTGTTGTGTGAATCTAAAAGTGCTTCCAATGACCCTCTTAGCAAATGGCAACCCACTTGCACACTTATAGACACACACATGAACGCACACACACTGGAGTAAGTAGATGGTGTGGAACAGCAGAGCATGCAGGCGGAGCAGAGGCAACACTTTTTGATGAAATGCCACCGCACCCCACTGGCTAGCCCTTAGTCACGCTGAATAGCACACTCACACACACCTTGGAAATGTGGACTTGTTGAGGTTTTCTTTTTCTCACACACATACACACCTCAGAGACCTGCAGTACGGACTCGTACATTCCTTGCAAATGAGCAGCACAGTGCCTGAGTGGCTGGTCCATACCTTGGCAACTCACAAGTGTCTATTTACCTCTCAGAACTCCAAGCGATTGCTTTGATCACAAAGACAACACATGATTTCCATGACAGCTGAGCTGCTGTGCTCATGTAAATTAACCGTGTTTACCATCTGTAATTTATAGACTTTTAAATTAAGCATTGAGCACCAGGTTGGGATGTTGGTTTCTCTTCAAATGCCATAGCTTATGCGTTTATTCTGTTTCTCCATTTGCGTTTTTGTAGAAGACGAAGTGTGGATGACAGTTGTGAACAACCTGCCACCCAGAACTTTAATCACCGGCTCTAGCAAAGAGAAGCGCACCGTCCTGCAGGTCAACTACAGCGCCTCCATGGACCAGGTATATTTTATACACCTGCACTTGTTTTGCCACATAAAACATTTGGCTAACACTATACACTAAGGTACACAAAATTTGCTTAACTACTAAGGAACTACTAAGGAACTACTAAGAAATGAATCAGGAACAAATCAGAAGCTAATGGGTAGTTAACCAGTACTTACTGGGGAACACACAGCCAAGCCTTATTAGGGGACTACTGGTTTGTTACCACATAAACAGAGGAGAAATTCTCCATGTTGGTTCTGAATAAACCCTGCACCAGTGAGGTCATAGCTCCTAATTGTCATAAACCTGTTTCTTAGTGATTACTGATTTTATTGGATTTTCTCTTTTGTAGACCTATTGATGAAATAATGTTGTACTGGTGTCATCTTAACCATGTCTGATTATCACTTACTGAGTACCAAATCATTGCCTGGCTATTAGTTTGTTCACTGATGTAGTGAAGCATCATACCAAGTACTTATTGAGTAATTAATCATTACTTAATCACAACCTGTCCATTAACTACTGGTTTGTTCCAGTGGTAACAAACCAGTAATCCCCTAATAAGGCTTAGCTGTGTGTTCTACAGTAACTACTGGTTAACTATCCATTAGCTCCTGATTAATTTCTCTTTGGTTTCCTTGGTAACTACCCATTAGTTTTTGATTAGGTCCTCTTCATTTACAAGGTAACTAACCAGTACTCCCCTAATAAGGCTTGGCTGTATACCCCAGTAAGTACTGGTTAACTACCCATTAGCTCCTCATTTGTTCCTGATTCGTCCCTGAAGTGTTCCCTAGTAGTTAATCAAATTTTGTGTACCTTATTGTAAACTGTTACCAACATTTGAATTGATTCAGGTTGACATCTTAGTCAAAGTTAAGTTAAAAATTACTGTTTGTTAAAATTCATGAACTGTGATGTCATATGGGTAAAAAAAGGTGTAGATTTTATTTTTCTATCTGTCATTTTCTGCTTTATCCAGCTTATTATTATATTTGTGTCTTAGAATGAAAATGAAGAAGGGTGTTTTTAATTTTGTGTAACGTAGAATAGAAAGTTACCAAATATAGTTATACTAAACTATATTATATCATAATTTTTAGCTTTTAAATGATTAAATACTTAATTCTTTTAACTAATACTATGTAGTTTCTGACTGTAGCTCCATTTTCTCAGTGGTGCTGCCTGCTAGGCTGAACAAACGTCTTTGTCTCTCAGGCTCCAGAAATAGTCTTGGATTCCTACATTTAACCCAAAGTGGACAATGCAGCCACAACTTATAAATATTTAACAACTGTGTACACAAAATAAAAGATGTCAGTTATATAACCCTGAACGTGCTTGCTATCTATACCTTTGTTACTTATTCACGTCTGAGCTTTGTTATATACGCACAAGCGTTATCTGTCAGGATCGTTTAAGTCACTCGATTAAGAATTAGTTTTGTGCTTTGAAAGAAATAACAAAATCAAACTGCTGAATGTCTTCAGTGCTTTTGTACTTTGCACCTTTTACCGTTGTGATGCTTTTTTCACCTGCAGACTTCAAAGGAAGTAGATGAGAATACGATGCTACATAACTAAAAGAACAATGCCATATTTATCATAGAAAGACCTTCATTGTTATCTTTCAAAACCTTTTAAATTCAAGAGATAAAAAATGCAAAGAGCTTAATGTATTCAACCTTCAGTAATCAGCAGAGCAGGGGAGAATGTGCACTGATCCATATTGAGCCT
>NC_056517.1:38200624-38223579 GCF_014905685.2 Nematolebias whitei
TTTAATTTATTTTATTTTTTTATATATATATCAATCTTTTTGCTGAGTGGTTACAGATTGTAGTTGTCACTCTCTGTCCAAAGCAAACTGGAGGTAAACTTCACATGTTTCAGTGCCCCTATGAGGAGCGACAGCAGCTTGTGTGTGACAGATATGTTCTAGAAGATGGAGTGTTTTGAACAGGAAATCCTTGCTGTAATTATGTTCCCTCATTATTTGTATTTGGCTTGTCCTGTTTTCAAATGCTAAAAGTCACTGGAAGCAATCCCTTACTTTATTTTTTTTTCTCCTTATTAATTTGTTACGTGAAAATGACGTGTCTGGTTGAACAAGATAAAGTCGAAATCCACCTCCCCGCTTGTGTTTTCAGGTGACAGCCATCACCACCAGTGCAGAACACTGTGAACAGCAAATCACCTACAGCTGCCGCTTGTCCCGTCTGCTCAACACTCCAGGTAAAGGCTGAAGATGGCATCTTTATTCAACACTGACACAGAATGGTTGGGTTTCTTTTTTACCACATGGAGTTTGATGGGAATTTAATCCAACAGCATAACAAGGTTTTCTTGTGTTCGATTTCCAAGAGGAGGAAGTGACACAGAGATTTGTGGTGTTTCATAAAGAGTTTTTGAACTGCCTGAGAATTTTAAAACAGTGGGATATTGTTCTTTAATTTTTTTATTGGGGTTTTCTTTTTGTTATCAACTTACTCGTGTCAGTTTTAAAGCCGTTCTATTCATCATCGGACGTGTGTACAACTTGTTTTTTTCAACCGTATGTTTGAACTGCTTATTTCACTTTGAACTGTAGACAGTTTCTCAAAACACTTCAAGCCGGGACCTCCCTCTGTTCACCTTGAGGGGGTTTTGAGAAGATCACGGTAGTGGCTATCTTAGCCTCTTTTGGGGGTGTTCAAGCACCCCTAAATTTCAACGCTGCACCCCTGAAAAATTAAGAAACCATCATGAGGATTTTGTAACAAAGTTTAGTTCTCAAACGTTAGATTCACCAAAATATTGAATACATTTTGAAATAAATATGGAATAAATGCTGATGGTCTTAAACAGGTCAGTAAAATCTATGATTTTTTTTTTTTTTGCACGAGTCAGATCCTCAAAGCCGCCTGTCGATCAATCCAGTACGCTTGTCAGCAACTGACCAATCAACGATCTCAACTTGTCCCGAAGGTGAACGCTCCTCGCCTGCAGGAGCTCCACTCATTTTCCTCCGACAACTTTGTGAGGGTTTTGCATTACAAACACTTTGCAGTCAGAGGTTAATAGTTAAATTAAAGGTTAATGCTTACATCTAGTTTTCTATGTAGATATACTGTGTGTTGCAACTTCTGGTTCCATAAGTTTAGGCTTTGTTGGCAATAGTCCTATTTGTGACGAGCTCCTCGTTTACGGGCATACCACCCTGGACACGCCTGATCTTGAAAGCTAAGCAGGGTCAGGCCTGCTTAGTACTTGGATGGGAGTCCGCCTTGGAATACCAGTTGCTGTAAGCTTTTGCACTTCTCAAAAACCTCCCCATGGCCTGTTTTTTCAAGCTAAGAAGCATTGTCAGTACTGGGGGGTGAAGCACCCCTAAAGGTCAGATCCTAAAAACGCCCCTGGACCACGGTGACTCGAGGGGTTGAAATCAGCCCTCTGCTGTTGCACCTTCGCCCTGTGAAGTGAAGTGGTAACAGAGAAAGAAAAGTCGATATGTGAAAAGGAAATTCGGGTTTGCATCTTAAGGATATGATGTTGTGATGACATACTGTTGGCCATAATAGTCAAAAGCTGAAACAACAAAATACTTTTAAGAGAACATCAATGATGACACCAAGCAACTTTTCTTTTTGTTAAAAAATTTTGGTTAAACAAAAAGATTGAAAAACGGAGTTAACTTGTTGTGTTTGGGAAACGATGTGAGGGATATATCCATCACACAGTTAATGCACACTGCTCCACAACGCTCGCTTCGTTTCTGAAAGCTCATATTTATGCGGGATGTGGCTGCATCAATTAGTGATTTATGAACGGTCAGGGGCAGTTTAAAGACAAATTGGTCTCCGTAGCCATGTTGCAGAAATGTTCTGTGAAACCTTGTGGTACACAAGAAGTTCTTTAATTAGGACGTCTGAAAAAGGGCACAGAATTTGACAAGGACCGGTTAGGATCAGTACAACAACATCAAGACCAAGAGTGGTTCAAAAGTTTTATTGTCTTTAAACTAGCTCTGGTGGAGGTCTGGGACCTGGGCCGGGTCCAAACTGTCAAGACAGAAGTGTTGGTGAACTCGGCTTGGAGAAGAAAGTGCAGGGAGGTACTGAGTTCTTCACAAACCTTCTGTCTTGATGGTGTGACAGGTGCTATTGTCGCGTTGAAGCCGGTGACGTCACTCCAGCAGAGTGAGCAGCTGCAACGGAGCAGACAGAAGCTGTTGAGGTCCAGTACTGGGGCAATCCAGGTCCCTGATCCATGAGTCGTGGCAGGGGACATTCACAGGACAGCAGAGAGCAGAAGACTGAGCCAAATACGTGATCCGAAGTCATCGTCATTAGGGGGGTGCAGGGTCAGAACCGGTAGACAGAGAAGCAGGTGAAGAGAGGAGTCAAAGAAGAGGCTGAGGTTCGTGGCAAGGCAAGAGACAGGATACTTGATGCTGGACTTCTATTAAAAAAGGTTCGAGAATCTGGCGCTGACTGAGGGAAGACGGAGCTTAACAAGTGCATGGGACAGGGAGCATGAGCTTAATTGCAGAGTGAGGCGTGGAGCGGCGTGGAGCAGGATGATGGACAGGAGCTGGAAATGGCAGGAAAAACAATACAAGAAAACTAACGGCCAGGGCAGGAGAAGGGGGCAAAACTTGACAGAATGTGCTCATTCTGAGTGGATTAAATGTATTTGCATTAGATTTTTCAAGACAGTTTGACTGCACTGTTCTTGATTATGGCTGAGTGGTGTCTCGGTGTTAATCTGGTTTGGATAAGTTAAACTAAGAAGAATCTGTGCTGAGTCTATCTGGATTATTGAGCATAAGTTGAACTAGTTTGTGAAATTTTCTCAACTTGTGAAATTTGTCTTTGTTCTGTTACCCAAAGCAGGGTTTTTAAATTAGCGCACGGTCTGTGGGTGTACGTGTTTTTACCTTCTAGAATGGTTTTGGCTGTAATAAGCCACATTTTCAGAACGAGTAGCTCTGTGAGTGTGTCCTACCACTTTGGCACAGTGATAGGGCAGCTGACTTGGGACCAGAAAGTTGCAGGTTCGATTACTCATTATGCCCATATGTTGGGGTGTCCTTGAGCAAGGCACGTCATCCCCAACTGTTCCTCAGGCACTTTAATAGCTGCCTGCTGCTCCACTTGGGTGCACCTCATGTGTGATGGGTCAAATGCATACATTGATGACAATACATAGTAGAGTTGCATTTGGGTCTAATAAATCCAGCCTGGACCAGACCAAGCCCCAAGCCCGTTTTTTTTTTTTTTTCTGAACTTAACGGATTACTAGTAATTAGAGGGCTGAACCCAAAAAAAACCAAAAAAACAAAATTTAATTAAACTTTTACTGCTTTTGTAAGCAAATCAGTTTCCCATGATAGTTTTAAAAACATAATGAAAGGAAGCTATAAGATTTATTTTTATTAGCAAATCACCAAATGGATATTAACATACAAAACGAATAGCCTAAAAAAATCAACTCTAAAGATCGGCTATTACACAGATGACCAAAACTATTTTTAGAGCAAAATTATTTGTAAAATATAGAACAAGGCTAGTTTCAATGAACGCGCTGCTCGCTTCGGCTTTTGTAGATGTTGCCACTTCCTCCACCGCAGATGACAGCAGGTGTGGAGACGCACGCAGCCGGTGATCAGCTGATTGATCCATCCATTATCTTTACCCGCTTCTTCTTTTTTGGGTAGCGGGGGTCTCTGGTGCCCATGTCCAGCCATCACTGTGCGAAAGGTGGGGTACACCCTGGGTTAGAAATGACAGCTCTAATACATAGCACTTTCACTTTGGTCACGTTATGCTACAGAACTGAATGGAAGTTAGTCCAGCGTCCTAATAAGGACAGAAACACAAACTTGTGTGTGTGCGCTCAATGTTATTCACAGACCTGAGTGTTTTAAACTAAGAATAACAAGCATGCTGTCATTGTCAAATCCATTTTTCATTTTTCTTTTTCTTCTGGCTGAGATGCACTGCTCTCTGCACACACACCCAAACACACACTTGTATGTGTACTGTACAAGTGCATGTGTGTGTGACCGCCTTGACCCACCTTGGGGAACAGCTTCCCAAAGACAAAACACTCGTAGCAATTAAAGTGAATGAAATGAGACAAAGAGGGCAACGGAAGATTGCTGGATTTGTTAGTTGGACATCTGTAAAGTGGCTTGTTTATATATAATTGTGAGTTCCAAAACCTTATAGCTCTCCATATTTCTGAGGTCTCGCTCTTATTGCAGCTGAAAGTATAAAGTTAAATGGCAGGGTTTGAATGGGCTTACAGAGGAACCATTGGCCAGGGGGTTGGAGACTTTCTTTAATTTAAGAGGAGAGTCCCCACGAGGATAATAAGTGCTTGTGGTGCTTGTGCATATGATTGTGTCCATGGTCTTTGATTGACTGAGGAGGAATAAAGCAAAAGGTGGGGACTAATAGCTGGGTATTAGTGCAGCAGACCAAAACTTTGCAATTAGCTCCTCTGTACTGAAAGATGGCACCTACATCTACAAACTGTGCATGTGTGTAAAAACACACACATACACATACTCCGTTAATATGATTTTTTTTTCCTCTTTCCTAAGCTTAAAATGCCAGCCTACTCACCCCTCACTCCACTACACACATACACATCAGCCTTCATTAACTAGTTTACTCCTAATTCACTACAGGGAAAGTTGGGAAAATCCAATTACTAGTCGAGAATGACAGAAAAAGAAGGAGCAAGGAAATCATTTACCCAAAAATATGCTCCATAAATTACCTGTCAGCTTTCATCAAATTAGTGTGTCAACAGCATTTCCACTCTGAACCACGAGCAACATGCGAACAGCTGTACACGCATACACTTCTCCTTTCTTTCTGTCCAGATCTCATCTGTCAGACTGAGAGTGGCATTTTAAAGGCAAACGAACCATTAAATAAGAAATATAATCCACCACCAATGACTCCCCTGATTTAAAACACCAGCAGTAATTGCTCTAATTGACTACGCCTTTATCCTCACCTCTGTCACCCAATCTAGCTATTGTTATTTTCAAAAATCACATTCTTGGGTAAACACATCCACCATCAGCAAGCTCATTCTGTCCAGCTGATGGGAACATGAAATAACCAGAGCTCAGTGCTGATGTGTGCAGAGACTCACGCAAAAAGATGCAAGTAATATTTCATTTTTCTTCCATTTTGCCGTTTCATCTTTCCATCTCATCTTTTCCTCTCTCCACTGCTTCCTATATTCTACAGCATGAACATTTATCAATTTCTGTCCATCTCTCCTGCCTTTTTCCTTCACACTTATCTCCTGTATTCTCTTTTTGTGCTCTCCTCATCCCATTAACCATCTCAAGTCATCTTTCTTCTTTGCCTCGCCTTAAGTTTTTTTTTGTTATAATATTTTCTTTCTCTTATTTGAATTTTCTTTTTTTCGTTCTTTCTCCCAGTTCTAGTCTTATTACTCACTCTGAACAGTGTTTCCATTAATTTTAGAGTCAAATAATTTAGAGAATTAGACCCTTCATTCATTATTTACCATCATTCCAATCACAAAAGGAAACCTTTTACTCGAATGATGAATAAGGGCTGCAAATTATCTGCCCTCACAAACACAGAGCTTGTTTTGACTTTAAATACAGTATGGGTACGGTTTTAACAAAATACCTTAATTATTATGGGTTTGTAAAAATGACTCTGGACTAAGGCAACTTCCAAATACAAGCTCGCAATGACAAACATAATTTGACCACATTTTTAAGGTTTGTCAAAAGTTACTTTGCTTGTTGTCCAAAGGATGTTATGAAAAGTTGAAACAAAATGGAAACATTGATTGAAGGATTACATTTAGCTTGCTGCTCTTTTTATAAATAATCTTAAAATGAAAAGGGAGGTAAAGCTGTTGTGGTTAAACCTTGCAAATTAGGGCATCTAAAAAGCTCATGTGATGTAAAATCAATTAAGTCAAATCAGTCGAGATCAGATGATCTCAGCACCCAAGAAGGAACATATGGTTGAAGTAGGTCAGAGAGTTAAGAGGGTGCAAGGTCATTAAATCCACTAAAATGTCAACAGATTTTTTTTTTATCAATTCTGACATGCATAGGGAGCTAGTGAAGGGAGGACAAAACTTCTGAAATATGCTCAAACCTACAAGTTCCTGTTAAGAGCTAAGCTGCAGCATTTAGGATGAGATGGAGACATGAGATGGAGACCTAACTGACCCCAACACAAAGCGCGTTACAATAGTCTAGTCGGGTTGTAATGAAGGCGTGGACTATTTTTTCTAGGTCGTATCTGGTCAACACTGACTAGAGCTTAGCTGTCTGCCTTAACTGAAATAGGCTTTTCTGCAAACAGAGTTAATCTGTTTATTAAACTTAAATTCAGAGTCTAAAACCATCCCGAGATTTGTAACAGACTGATTAAGATAAGGCTGAAGAGAGTTAAGACTGAATGCAACAAGTTCAGTTTTCTGACCGTTGAAATTTTAAAAAACAATTGATGCCATCCATGCATTGACGTTTTAACAGAGGGTGAATGGAGAAAGAACTATTAGGTTTTAAGGGCAGATAAATCTGACAGTCATCAGCATAGCAGTGAAAACAAAGACCAAGTTTCCTCAATTTAGACCTCAAAGGGAGCAGATACAGTGAAAAAAGAAGGGGACCAAAAATCGAGCCCTGCAGAACCCCGCAGGAAAGAGAAGCAGATAAAATATTACCAACGTTCCCACAAAGGCTCCTGTCACTCCGATAAGAATATAACCATTCTACAAATGCTGCCCCAGTAATCCGAGCCCAGTGTTCTAACTACACAGAGGGTTGTGGTAGCTCGATGGTCTGTGGTTGTGTCAGGAAGGGCATCCAGCTTAAAAATAACTGCCATGTCTTCGTGCGACTTAGTTCGCTGTGGCGACCCCTAATGCCGAGAGCAGCCGAAAGAAGAAAAAAAATAAATAAATCCATCCATCCATTTTCTTTACCCGCTTATTCCATTTTGGGTCACGGGGGTCGCTGGTGCCCATGTCCAGCAATCACTGTGCGAGGGGCGGGGTACACCCTGGACGGGTCGCAAGTCCATCACA
Source organism: Nematolebias whitei (assembly GCF_014905685.2). Taxonomy (NCBI): domain Eukaryota; kingdom Metazoa; phylum Chordata; class Actinopteri; order Cyprinodontiformes; family Rivulidae; genus Nematolebias; species Nematolebias whitei. The sequence continues at coordinate 38,207,929 of NC_056517.1, forward strand.
GGGCCACATAGAGACAAACGAGACAAACAACCATTCACTCTCTCACTCACATCTAGGGACAATTTAGAGTTACCAATCAGCCTAACATGCATGTTTTTGGTCTGTGGGAGGAAACCGGAGTACCCGGAGAAAACCCACGCATGCACGGAGAGAACATGCAAACTCCACCCAGAAAGGCCCCTGGACCGGGGTTTGAACCAAGGACCTGCTCGCTGAGAGGCAGCAGCTCTACCAGTTGCGCCACCGTGCTGCCCTGAGATAAATACAATCAAATTAAAATAAAAAGCTGAACATTACCTGCCATCTATTCTGACAGAGTTTTAAACCAGGATCATCCTAACTGTGGTGGCTAATTTGAATTAGATTGACTCAAAATGTTAACCCTTTGTAGATGGACATCCATATAAATTATTGTTCTGCACGTTTCCTAATACCTGCAGCAATTCATGAAATATTTTGCCAACAGAAACACACAGACATGGACAAAAACATTATCCCCTGCAACGCCTTTTAGCCATGTTCTATAGAAAACTACAGACAAAACCTTCCTAGGCCTACAAATCTCTAAAGAGAAGAACATTTTCTCAGGTTCAATTTTGTTTTCTCAAAATAATTCATAAATCTGTATTTTTCAGCCAATTTAGCGCAACACACACCTGACCCACATTTCAAGAAGAGTCTTTGTAAACACTTTGACCATGGCAAACCACAGCCCCTGAATTTAGATTTAAAAGGCTTGGAAATTGGTCCTGGGTGTATTTGAGACAAACCAGGAGCACGGGAGGAGATGAAGAGGAAACGAGAGCGACGAAAGACGAGCGCCGCTCAGGATAATGAGGCTGTGTGTGTGCACGGCGTGGTTACAGTCTCAATTATTACCTCACAAGTAATAAAATCAACTTCTGGCATCCACACACACAAAGTGCTGCCATAAATCCTAATGACTTTATTTCTTTAATATTTCTCAACTTTGTTCTCATTTGTGGTTTTTGATGTTCGTTGTTAACCTTTAAAAAAAAACACAGCAGCGGCATGTAGTAGCTTGTTTACCTTTATTTGTCTTTTATTCTCCCGTTCGTGTGTTTGCAAACACAACCAGCCCTGATAATGGCACGCTGCTGTGAAATTGGAACAATGAGCTACTCATTATGTAGGAAAATATGCAATCTTTGACTAATATACTGTAAAATGAAATGCTGCAGACTCTGCTCTCGTGTGGCCTTTAATTCAACGCACTAATATTGTTTGTATAACAGCTTTACTGCTGTAGTGAAAAGTACTACGCTCTTCAAGAGTATCCATGTCGTTTTATTGCAGTTGTTTGAGATTATGTCACCATTAACATCTTTTATTATTTTATATGATCCTTTTTTATTAGTCTATCGTGCCTCATGCTGAGCTATGTCTTTCATTACTCAACTAATGTTCTGGTTACAGTGTCATTAATTTGTGAAAGAACCTCAGGCCAGGAGCGAAGAAGAAGAAGCTGAGAGGGAACAAGAACTAATATTCTGGAAGACAAGAGGAAGGAGAACTATTACGCAGGTCCTCGGGCATCTCTTTTTCTATTCCCATCTCCCATCGAGATCACTCCTTCACTTTTCCTACCCCTGTAGACGAGCTCCTAATTAACATTAAATTATTGTCTCCAACTTCTCCTGCTTAAAATGCGGTGATGAAAATTTGCCTCCATTTGAAGCTGCTGCAGTTTAAGTGCATTTAACTCTCATTTAATAAAAGACGCTCAGATAAAGTTGGACAATTCAGTGGGCGTTAGTAGGAATGGGCCTGCCACCGGTTTAAAGTTATACCTCGGTGTTAAAAAGTATTAGTACTTATTTTTGTCCTAGAATACAGATTTAATGCCTAAAAGCCGGATAGCAAAGGCAGATTGTTTGTGGGGTCTTTGTGACCGGATGTGTCTCTTCAATCTGTCATTAGATACGTACCGCCTGAGGGGGGAACTTCTCCCGCACCTTTATGGTTCCCATCACAGAGCGATATGAAGAAAATGTCTTTTTGCTCGTGCATGTTGTGAGCTTGATAACTTCAACATGTGAGGTACCAACTTCCAGTTTGGTGTGTAGCTACATCTAGGCTTAAGAAAGGTTCCTGTAAAATTGGGATTGCCATGTTAAAATCCAACATGGCCACCACCGTACACATGAATAAACCAACCACCATAAATATTTTAGAAAACTGTGCTTTCTAGTTTTTATACTGCTTAAAAGTATAGTTTCCTCAAATGACTGGGGTGGATGAAGAATAATTTATGGTGGCCAAGGCCCCCCATTGGCCACGCCTTAGCTCCACCACTACACCTGGTGGTGGAAACAATTGCTCCGTTCAATCGCCAGGATCCGACACAGCATGTTGCCTTGGACAAGCAAAAAATAGATCAGCTACCTCTATTCTAATTCACAGCGTAACTCCAACCCACTTGTATAACTTGCACCAAAAATATTGTTTACTTGTATTCCCTGTTCAATTCCAGTCCTGAAAACCTTGAAAACTACAAACAAATCCCTCCACAACGGGGAACAGTGGCTTACCGCTTAGTTTTATTAAAACTAGAGATGCACCAATCCAATAACAATATCGGTATCTGTCTCGATATTGAAAACTTCTGGGTTGGGTGTGGGTGACAATGTGACCGATCCTCGACTGGGCAGATGTAGCAGGAAGGGTTGTTTAATAGTGAAAATTAGTTATGAATTTTATTTTTAAGGGGCACCATGCTCAGCTCTGAGAGAACGTCTGAAGGTCTTAAAATTAATTCAGATTATTATTTAATTACCTCGAATTACCCTTTTACACCGTGAGTTCTTTTATATGAAGGATTCAGATGTCATAAGTAAAACACACACGCTTTAATACAATTCTGTGATGTTTATTTAACTATGTATGATAAAACAGCTGTTGGCAATTATTTCTGACATTTAAAATGAAGGCTTTGTTCACACTTGGAGTTAAATGTCAATTAAGTGACCGTAAAAATTACTTGTTCGCAGGGATTAACAGATAAATGAAATTGTTCTATGTGCTTTACCAAACCAGCAACAAGATGCAATGTAGAACAATTTTGAAATTCCAGCAGGGCAGATTAATCGTGAAATTTTACTAAAAGAAATACATTTTATCGTTCAGTAGTTAAAATTTGGTCTGAAATTTAAAGAAAAATAATTACTGAACTGAGTTAATACTGATGTGGTTAAAAATCTAAATTCTTGAACACCAGAGTCAACCGTCAGAGCATCAGATCAGCTGTTCCTACCAGGGGTCGTCTTCAAAGGCTGCCAGATATTTGACTCTCTATGATCCGATGGTCGGGGATGTAAAGGTTGTAACTTCTTCACATCCCTGACCTCAAGACGATGAGTTGGTCACTGGCTTGGTCAGCCTGGAGCGTTTCCTGGAGATCTGGACAGTCTTCTGCAGGTTGTGTCTTAAAGCTTATTCTCCTCCTCTGGAGGTCTTCAATACTTCTTCATCATCATTTCTTCTTCACTCTCTCTCTCCTTCTTTTTTCTAATATTCTGAGAGGTCTTCCTCTCTTGTAAACCACTGACCACACCTCTGATTTGAAAGAAGTGGTCGATTTGAACCAATCAAAATGAAAGGGCTGAACTTTTATCCACTAAATAAAGTATTATTTTAATCTGCTCTGTTGAAAACGTCATCAAATAAAATCATTTAAGACACTTATCAACTTTACATGAGGTTAAACAATACAAACACTTCGTCAACCTTATAAACAGAAAACAAGCTTGTAAACTTTTGGGCTACACAGGTTCTTGTCAGCTGTAAGGGAAACAACAAGGCAGTTATTTAGTTATTCCCAGTAAACAATTCTTTCATTACAAAAAAAAAACAGTATTAGTTCTTCTAGAATGTGAATAAAAAGTATGTCCGTTTTCTAGATGCTAGAAATGGGACCCAAGTGTCACACTGGAATTCCTTTGAACAGAGACGAGGTTATTTATGATCGTTGATGGGATAGACTGATGGAGGCTGGTACAAGTCGATACCAGGACATCCTGGGTGATCTGTGTTAACTCAAACGTCCATTTTGGGGTTCACAGAAAGGGTGTTCCAATATTATTCAGATTTATTGGCTCTTTTGTTATCTTACAAACCATAAAAGTCTTCTTTTGACACTTTCCAGAGTTAGAGATGCTGAAAACAAACTTTAAAACTTTATAAATGACACTGCGGCATGCCATATTACTTGGGTGCTATGTAGTGGATGAAAATGGTAGTGTTCAATATTTTCAGTGTCAGGATGAAAGAAAATGATCATATCTCAGTAAAAAATTAGTTTATAGATATGGGGAAAAATCCTTAAATAAGTCGCTTTAGTATATAAATCGCAGGGCATGTAAATTATTCAAAAAAACATGACTTCTAGGCCGAAAAATACAGTAATCAGTTTACACTTGTGTCTATCTTGTAAAGCTGAGTAAACAAATTCTACGTACTGCTCTTAATGCAGAGGTCTCCATTATTTATAAAGGGGCCATTCAAATCATCTTTATGACCAAATAAAGTTTGTTGGGAGCCACTAAATCTACAAATCTACACAAAATGTACTTCCTTGTGTTAAGTTGGAACAGGATGCAAAGTTAAGCCAATAAAAAAGTGTTATTGAGCAGATGTGAACTTTCTGTGGTAAAGTGATGTTCAATGAGACACGCCGCACAAGAAATAAAATAAGAAAGTGTGATGCATCACAGAGGAGCCCAAATCATTTCGATTGCATAAGGAGTGCTCTCCGGTTGCTGCTGCTTCGGTGATGCATCGTTTCCTCGGATAATGCTGTCATACGTTGTGTTGACGCAGTCGTGTGTCTTTTGTCACCCTGCCCACCTGAGCGCAGTACTCACAACTTACTGAAGCCGGCGTCAAACACGAGTAGCGGAACATTTTTACAGTGCGTTAGGCCGGGATGTCGTTGGAAAATACAAAAACAGAATTACTTTTTTATTCTTCTGGTTTTTTAGCTTCATTTGGATTTCCTTTTTTTATTCCTTCCTCGTGCTCGTCAGTTGTCTTCCTTCAGTCTGGATCACAGAATTATAAACATTGCATGTTTGGTGCATCACGATACGTCTCAATGTGGATGTTTGATGTCTGTCAGTGGCGATAAATGATTTTAGTTCATGTGAACGATGAATTATGTAAACTATGAAGACAACACCAGCTGCTAGTGGAGCTTTATTTCTCGCTTGTGAAAAAAAAAAAAAGACCTAATATGAGTCGTTTTTGTTTTTTTAAATTCACTCTTCCACTCATTACCCCTCTGTGTTTGCATGTGCTTCTTGAGATATTTTGCTAACAATGCTACTCACTGCGGTATATATTTTGTTTCATTTTCAACATCTTGTCAGCTACAATGAAATTAAAATTCAGCTCAACATTTATAAAACTGATTGATTGAATAATTGTCTTTTCAGAGCTGACTCCAAATAGTTAATAGCAACATTTTAAACAAAATTCTGGAGCCATTTTGTTTGTTTGTTTGTTTGTTTTGACACAGTGTTTAAGCTCAGCTTCTGGGGAGTGGTGGGGCAGTGGTTAGAGAAGGTGGACCTGTGATCAGAAGGTTGCCAGCTCGACTCCCCTAGCCAGCAACATATAAAAAAATGTGAGTGGAATAGGTGAAACACCCACAGCTGCCTCCACCCTCATTCGCTCCACTCTGGGCCCTTGAGCAAGGCCCTTAACCCCCACCATCTGCTCCTCCAGGCTCCCTAGATGGCAGCTCTGTGCTCCACACAGAGGGCTGTGATAACTTGGTGGTCTGTGGTTGTGTCAGGAAGGACATCCGGCGTAAAAATAATTGTCAAGTCTTTGTGCGAGTTAGTTCACTGGAGACCCCAGAGGAAGTTCCAGTTCAAGTTCAAGAATCTTTATTAGGTGTGATTAGTTCCACAGTCAGTCGACACATAAAACATCCATACTAGACAAGACATTGAAACATTAAAGTACAGAAATCGTCGTTGTTCGTTGAGAAGCCTGCTCTCTACAGGGATGAATGAGTTGTTCAGTCTGTTCGTTCTACATCTGGGCAGCAGATACCTGCATCCAGATGGAAGCAACCTGAACTCAGCATGGGGTGGGTGATCGGGATCTGCCAGAAGCAGCCTGGCCTTGTCTAGTGATCTTGCTTTGTAGGAAGGGAGCGACCAAAAGAAAAAAGAAAAACAAGTTTAAGATCAGCCTCAGCTACTAACACACCAAAACTTGGCTTATAGCCATTTTTTTTTGTTTTTCAGATCAGACGGCTGTGAGAGCCAACTTGCACCATAGATGTACAGTAGTCCCTCGCTACTACGTGGTTCATTTATCACGGACTCGCTCTATCGTGGTTTTTCAAATTAAGATTGGACATGACACACAACTGGCTGACTGATGGATGAACCGCATGATCAGCATGAAATTTTTATTTAAAATAACTATTTTAAATAAGTGGGTGTGGCCAAGAGCATTTGCAGGTGTCAAAGAGCAGAGGAGACAGGGAGTTCAAACCATGACATTCTGTGCTTTTTTAGCGTTTTGAGCGTTAGGAGTTTAGAAACATTATTGCAAGAGTGTGGGAAGGGTTTAAAACACCTTTTTATATATATATATATATATATATATATATATATATATATATATATATATATATATATATATATAAATAAACTACTTTTACTACTATTCCTACTTTTCAGTTTATCATTTATCGCAGGTCTTCAGGGTACGGATCCCCCGCAATAAATGAGTGACTACTGTACATCCAATGATTACTCTCTGCATGTTTCATTAAAATCCATCCAGAGGTTCATGAGATGTTTTGGTTCCAGACAGAAAAACAAACACACACAAAATCATCATCTTTTGCCGTTTGGTGGTGCCTTTCAGGACCTTTATTCTACTTCTAGAAATGTTCCCTGATTCTTCAAACTAGGAGTTTGTCGAGCACAGTCTACAGCAGGTAAAACTCTGACTACACGATTCCAGTTCCAAAAGCTCTGCCGTTTCTTGAACAACTTTAAAAAAAACAGACGTAATGTAAATGTGTACAAAACCATTCAGCGTGAGGATCTTACCCAACGTCTGTGACATAACAGGTCGCTGAGAACAGCTGCATCAAATGGAGCTTTTCAGATGGAAATAAATGCCACCCCACTCAGCCCTCCGCTATTTCTCCTAATAACTATTCAGTGTGTGGTTAATTACGCAGGTTTACATGCTGGCTTTGTGATTAAGTGGTTAATTGAAATTGGGCGCCAACCTGTGTGTATAAGGGTGATACTTAAACAAAACAGGAAATGAAACCTTTGTGTGCTTTTGCCGTTTATAGATTTGTTCATTTTTCTTTGTAAAGTCAGCCTGTACATAACTGTTACTTGTAAAGTCACCTTAAAATAAAAGGTTATTAATGCAACTGGTATTTTAAAAACATCATTTGCATTTATTGTTTCAGATCTTAAATCTATTGTTTTAGGAATTTTGGACATATTGGACTGTTTCTGACACTGAATCATTATTTCTAAACGCTTCCGTTCCTCCTCTCTGTTGGATATTTATCATTTATATCAAAGATGTTTTTCACCTTTGCTGTTGTATTTCACAGAGACAGCCGTGATGTTGTTACATGTTGCACGCTGCTCACATTAAAGCCTTTTTAGAGTTTGTTTCTGAGGCGGAAAGGCTGCATCACGTTGTTTCTACTTTTGCTTTTTTTAACCAAAATTACACATCAGTCAATACAAAGTGCCAACAAGGGAGCCCATTATCCAAACACAAAAGGATCTATGCAGCGCTTGCTATTGTGAACCTTTTTTAAATGGCTTCTCTTACTCTCATTGTTTTCATTACAATTCAGCAGGACACAATGAATCTGTTAATGGCCTGACTGAAGTGAAAGGTTTTCAGGTGAGTTCTAGGCAGGTGGATGTTAGCTTTAGCTTCATTTCTTACTTGAGCGATATATAGTGTTCAAAACTGTATCTAAAAATAGAAATGACCTATAAAAAGTGTATTTTCTACAAGTATATATGCTCACACTTTGAAAATGCACACATGGAAGGTGGAAAGAATAAAATACAACAAAAATAACTAAATGGTCACAAATGTCTACTTTGTTATGACTGTTTTTGTAGCTTTCTCTTCTACCCATTTTTCTTCCCATGTTTCAAATGATTTCTTTGCTCTAATTTTCGTCTCTTTTCTAAAATGAACTGTGCTGAAAGGTGGACCTCAGGCGTCACATAAAATTACCACGAACGCATTTGCATTCATTAACTGACAGCTTCAAGCAAACCAGACAGCCTACGTTGTTTTTCTTGCTTTGTGTCTTCAAAAACTGACTGTCGTGCATAAAAGAAACCAAACGCATGCAGTCGGTGTGCATTTAGTTCTAGGGATTTTTATCAGCGTGAGTTTGGTTGCTGTGGATGTTCATGCTCCTGAAAATACAGGATGTCCATCTCAAGTTGCACTGAGCGAAGGATGCGTGCAATCCTCCAAAACCTAAAACGCTAACTTCAAATACTGATTGACTACAAGTAAAAATTAATTAAGGAGTTGACGATTATCAGTGCCATTGCAAATAGGACAACAATTATAAAAATGTTAATTCCACCACAAAATAGCCCTTCGTCCGTTTTGACTTCTAAAATGTTTTGTGTGTTGCAGAACAAAACAAGACAAACAATATTACTGTACTCGCTGCCGTATAAGTCGCATCCGTTCAAAAATGTCTAAATAAAGTAGAAAAAAACATAAATATGTCGCTTCGCCGTTTAAGTCACAACTATTATGCGTCACCGCTGACAACCCGCAAATCGGAAATATGGGCCGGTGTTGTGCCAAAAATTGATTGGCTGCCAAATGGCGGCCGCGGGAGCGTGCATGGGAGGACTTTAAAAAGAATTTAACAAGATTAACACTTAAAAACAATCATTTGTTTGCTCGACATTATAGCTAAGGTGTGTCTCAGTTGAACTTTTCCTTAATGAATGCACTTTGACGGTCAAATCAGCTGCATTTCTCCTGGGCGGCGCAGCGAAATGCAGCTGATTTGACGTTTGCTCCAAGAGTTCCAGAGCGAGACGAAGCTGGCTTAGTATGGCAAGCCATGTGTCTCATTAATAGCCAGTTTTACCTATTAATGAGACACTTGGCTTGCCATGTTACTCAAGCGCCCTCTAGCAGCTGAAAATGGTAGTGTTCAATATTTTACATGTCAGAATAAATGAAATTGTAAGATATCAGCCAAAAATTGGTTTATAAATGGGGGGGGAGTAAATTGCTTCGGTGCATAAGTCACAAGACTTGCAAAGTTATGCAAAAAGGTGCGACTTATAGGGCGAAAAGTACGGTACTAAGAAAACCAAAAGTAACCCACGGATGACTGTTCCACATTTCCGAGACAACCTCTGATATTTTATGGCCTGTAGATGAAATTTCTAATACCTGATGTGTCACAGGAAAGAAAAACTGAGACGAATCAGCCTCAAGTCCAATATTTATTTTAAGTTTATTCTTTTTTTACAACAAAACAACTAAATATACAATAAGAAATACTATCACAAATAAAATGAAATGCAGCAGACAGAAGAAAAAATCTTATATCTGCCCCTTTTTACCAAAAAAATAATTCAAACAATAATAATCTTCAAATAACAAAAACAAATTAACTCCTTCTCGAGCGTCAATTCATACCAATACACTTTTAGCTGTTTCATATTTTTTTTAACAAACCAACTTTGATCATTCTCTTAAACATAGACATTGATCTGGCATTTTTAACATCGCTCTCCAGATTATTCCATAATCTAGTTCCTTGGATTGAGGTAGACTGTTCCTTCAGACTAGTTCAAAATGTAGGTTTCATAACGATTTCCATCTGCTTAAGATTATAACAACTCTCTCTTTTAACAAAATTTAATTGGATATTTAAAGGTAATGTGTGTTAAAAGGCAATGAGCCCAATATTTTCCAGACTGGTGGCTTATCTAGGATGCACCAACCTATTGCTCAGACTTCTGGGATTAGACTTCTGGGATTAGACTGCAGCTCCCTTCGACTCTCAACATGACTGAGCAGCAGGAAATGAGTGAAACTAAAGATCTGGAAGAGCACGACATAAATCTATCCTAGAAAACCACTATCGGGTTTTTATTAATTCCTCTACAGCCTTCCTCTTATTTTAAACATAGTTTAAGAAAATTACTCAATCTAGAATGAACGATCAAATGAAACGAGTTCAAGTAGCGATCCTTAAAGGAAAGTGTTTCATGCAGGATTTCTACCCAGCGGCTCATTTGCAATCCTACATATCACCTTGCATGCTAAAGTTTTAAACAAAAGTCTAAATTAGAGCGTAGCTGGGAATGAGTCTCGGCCAATCCCCCACCAGATTTTAGCTCAGTTTCTGTCAGATTAATTAATTAATCATTTCTGCGTTTGATGAAGGTGACTGTTTCGATTCAAGTTGATTTCAATAGAAACATTGAAAAACTCATACTGGGTCCATTAAAGTTGACAACAACAAAGTAAGATATGAAAATATGTATTTTTAAATATATACCGTGTGTTCTTGCTTTAGGCTAAAGATTCTTTGAAAATAATTACAGTTAACTTTTTATTTGATGCTATTTATCAGTGCCTGTCTTTGAATAACACCAGCGAGGTTTAATGGAGACATCACTAAAACTAAGGTAGATATAGAAAAATATGATAAACTATTTTTTCTATTTTGTGCTCAGAACATAAAATTACTGTTAGCATATGTAGGTTGCAACATTTATTTGAAGCGGCAGTCCATAAACTACACACAAAAACATTGAATACGTTTGGGCAGGATGATGGATCAGTGGTTTGCATTGTTGCCTCCCAGCAAGGCAGTCCTGGGTTCAATCCCCAGTTTGGAACTGGGGTCTTTCTGTGTGAAGTTTCCATGTTCTCCACATGTTCGTGTGGGTTTCCTCCCACAACCCAAAACATGATGCTAGGCCGCCTTCAGGCCCAGACTCTCTTGCAAAAACCATCTTAATTGGATTTTCATGGTTAAATTTAAAAAAATCGTTAAAAATCTCCACTTTGAAAAGCGTTAGTATCTGTTTTTAAAAATCCTATTTGCATGTAAACTCAGCAAAAAAAAGGTTTTGTACAAAATGTGTGTTACTATTGACAAACTTCATATTTTGTCTGATTTTAAATAGATAGCTGCTCTTTTCATGCAGTTAATGTTTGCTGGCGTTCACAGTGTATTACTGTATTTAAAAACACAACGAATTATTTAAAACACCAAACAGAGCTCCCATCGTGCAACTTGAGAGATATTACAAATGGTCAGCATATGTTGTTTAGAGGCAAATTCATTTTAAGATGTTTTGGTTAGAGATTGGCAGCTCAACACTGAGGCGAACAAGATCCAGTCGTCAACTTGTCAAAACTGTCCAGAGGTGGAAGAAACTTACAGGGGAGGATTTAGACTGACAGGCAGAAATTAACTTTTGTAGGTAAAAGAACTAAAGAAAACATAGTGGGGAAAAAGAGGCAGATTAGGCTAACCGCTGCTCCACAAAGAAATGTGAATAACCTGCAAACATATATCCTCCGTAATGGGATTTCTGAGTTTCTTGTTCCCTACCATGCACACACTCCTTACACACATACACACAAGCAAGTACATAAGCAATGCACCATATGGCTCCTGCCTGGTGAAATGAAAAGACAAAAAGAAATGCAAATGGAAAAATAGAAACAGCTCGCTCAAGGAGCAATTATAATATTGTCTCCTCATTTGTGACGAGCTGAGAGGTTAATCTCAATTTTGAAGCTTTCAGCAGCAATCCTCTGTTCTACATTTGTCCTTCCCAAGGATGCCGGGGATAACAAATACCAGGGAAATGAGCACGAACCGATCAAACATAACATTTTCCTTGACTGATGACACAATCTGGAGGATTGTTTGCTCACTTTAGAAAATACTCATCAGCACAGTCCTATATGCAGACGAACGGTTTACTGCAAACACTTTTCACACATTCATCTAGAACTTCAAGCATAAAATGTGTTTTTATTGTTTATGCACGTTGCAGTGTCTGTATCAAGAAGTGCATTGTGCGCTGGCGTGTTTCTTATTCGACAATCACTGGAGGCAGTTTTAACTCTGCTCTTGGATTACAGCGGGATATTGGGGCAAAGAGAGATTAAACCAACTGGAAACACAACAGGAGAAGAAACGGGAAATATCATTCAGCGCTGCTAATGAAGGAACGCAGGGAGGGGGGGGTGATTATCTAACTTGACCTTGAGGGGGTTTGAAATTAACCCAGGGAAAGTTAGAGACAAAGTTTTAACACCATTATGTAGAAGGATGTGTTTGTTAGACTCCCATAGTTCAGATTAATAGAATGCACGTTTGGCCCTAACCTTATTGCCTCTCACTGCGCCTTTATAAATGTTAGTGTGCACTCTTGCCTCTGTGTTACTTTGTGTATGTGAAAAAATCTGTGAAGCAGTTTTGTTTTCCTCTTATCAATTGTGAACGTATCATGTGAGGTTCTCTTGTAATTACCCAGCTCCAGTTGTTTGTCTGCAGGAGCTGTACACAGTCCAGGACTCGTGAGAGCTAATGCATGAGCCACTTATCAAAGACTGTGATCAGCTTGGCATTGTTCTAACTTTAAAGACATAGACGCAGCCACTGAGAGAATCTCAATCATTTTATAGTTCAAAACTTGGCTTTAACTTTATACAAAGAAAAATATGGATTTATCACATATTATTCATTTATTGCATATTTTATAACTGTTATATTTGTCCATGAAACCCAATGAATCCAATCAGCTACTTAGACTACAAGCATGTCTTAAAGACACAAAAACCTGGATGACCCTTAATTTTCTCCTGTTGAACAGACAAGACTGAGGTTTTGGTTTTTGGACCTGAGCACCTTAGGAATGAATGTTTCAGTCTTTCTCCCTCCTTAGATGCATTAATCTGTCCTCCAGCTCTAATGTTAAAAATCTTGGTGTTATTTTTGATCAGGACATGTCTTTTATCCCCCACATTAAAAACGTTCCTAGAACCTCCTTCTTCCACCTGCGTAATATCACTAACATTAGAAACATCTGATCTAAAGATGATGCAGAAAAACTGGTCCATGCATTTGTCACGTCTAGACTGGACTATTGCAATGGTTTATTATCTGGGTGTCCAAATACTTCTTTAAAAAGTCTTCAGTTGATCCAAAATGCTGCTGCCAGAGTCTTAACTGGAGTTACTGGGAGAGATCATATCTCTCCAGTTTTAGCTTCTCTCCATTGGCTCCCTGTCAAAATCTTACTTCTAACCTACAAAGCTCTCAACATCCTAGCTCCATCTTATATTCGAAGTCTTGTTGTTCCATATTTTCCTAACAGAGCACTTCACTCTCAGACTGCAGGTTTACTCGCGGTCCCTGGAGTTTTCAAAAGCAGAATGGGAGGAAGATCTTTATGTTTTCAGGCTCCTCTCTTGTGGAACCAACTTCCAGTTTCTGTCTGTGAGGCTGACACATTGTCCAGTTTTAAGACTTTCCTTTTTGATAAATCCTATAGTTAGGGTCGGCTTGTTATGCTGCTATAGACTTAGACTACTAGAGGACAAATTGTTCTCATTTCCTTAAATGAAATGTTAAAATTGAATAGTTTTCATTTGATACTATTTCTATCTTAACATGTGATTCTTGACCTGCCATTGTGTATCTGTTCTTACCAAACCCAGCCGGTCAAAGCAGATGGTCCGCTTGTCCTGAGCCTGGTTCTGCTAAAGGTTTCTTCCTCGTGAGAGTTTTTCTTTCCACTGTCGCCTTCATGCTTGCTCAAGATGAGAGTTCTGTGATGGAGTTAAACTCAAAGCTGCTCCTCAGATAAATAATGTTCAATTATTATTTTAAAATCTGAATGTGTCTGTTAACTTGTTTTTTATATGAATGTTTCTGTTCAGTGCGAGATTACTTGAGACGACATCTGTTGTGACTTGGCACTAAATAAATAAACTGAATTGAACTGAATAGAATTGAATGATGGAAACTGTGACGTAGGAAGGGAGCTGACTAAAAACATGCCCAACACAACAAGTCTCTAAAGAAAATGGGGAAAAAACACGACTAAAAACCACTTACAAATAATTCCAACCACAGTTCTAACAAAAATTAAATAAATCAATATCATGACAAAAGTACGGTTCATACCTCATTCTTTTTTAACTTATTGACTGATGTCTTTCTTTTGGAAGGGCTTTAAAAAAACTTTGTTTTAAAGTTGTGAGTTTTTCTCATGCTGCAGTTTGATACCTTCACACCCAGAGAGACATTATGGGAAAACCTTTTGAGATTGAATCCAGAGAGCAAGGTATTGCAATATTTAGTCCACAGTCCCACAAGGCAACGGATTCGGATTAGGATCAAAGAACAGCCGTAAAGTTATGCAACAATAATGAAACCTGGGCATTAGCTTTGTAGTTTATACCGTCACAGAAGACAGACAATTTGGCATCAAAAAAGCTACAATGAGAGAAAAACCACGGAAAGAGGTTTTCTTGTTTTTCTCCATAAAATAGTCTTGTTTATTTGAGTGTCAGACTAATATGGAGAAAAGGAAAATGAGAGAAGAGAGGAGAAAGTGAGCTGGATGGATGGTGTGATACTCATTAACACATTAGAGCGAGTAACAGCTGGACACCCACAACCATCTGCAGAATGCTTCCTCTCTAAACAGAACACAAAACCCTCTGCGGTGCCACACTCAGACCTTCACACACACATCTATGAGCACCTGTCTCTCTCTCTGGTGCACATTTACACAGACACTGGGGATCTGTGAACCCTTTCGCCCCCACAAGTTCTTAATTTTCCAGCTGTGTAGGCAAGTGGCAGTGGGCAGTTTGTCCCCCTGACATGGGTCACCGACCCAGGGGAGGGAGCTCTCTTATTCTCGCTGGCTGCTCGGATGACTCCAGCGCATTCACCGAGATAAACACTCAGAGGGGAGGAGAGGGAGGAAAGAAGAGGGAGGGAGGAAATGAAGTGGAGATGGGTGGGACTGAGGGAGGGTAGCACAAAGAGTAGGACAATGAAACAGAGTGATGAGGAAAGGGAGGTGAGCGGGAGGTGGAGTGGAAGGATGGAGCCGGGTCAGGCTGGCAGCTCGAGCATTGTAGGTGAGGATGAGAGCGCTGGATTGAGGTGTTGGGTTAGTCTTGTGAACCACAGCATGATGGATCATGATGTTAGCGGATAAGACGGGTGTTGAGAGGGTGCATGCTTGGCTTGTCAAAGGCAGCTTTTGTCATAAGGGAACAGCCACACACACAGTCACACCAAAAGACTGAAGTAAAAGGGAAAGAAGGAGGCCATTGGTGGCATATCCCTTCTGACTTACTGCACTGTATGTATTTCTATGGACGTCATTTATATGAGTTGTGAGAGGCAAAGAATCTAAGACGCCTACCTGCCTGTTATGCAGAAGCTCTCCATTGCTCCGGAAAGTGATGAAAAGATGACAAAACAAGAGAAAGAGGAATGTTATGGCTTTGTTTCCTCCAACACAAGTGCAGTGATGTAAATGGGCACAATATACAATAAACATGGAATATCCATCCATCCAT
>NC_056517.1:38223979-38251184 GCF_014905685.2 Nematolebias whitei
ATGTATGTATGTATGTATGTATGTATGTATGTATGTATGTATGTATGTATGTATGTATGTATGGATGTATGGATGTATGGATGTATGGATGGATGGATGGATGGATTTCCCCATCAACAAGTAGTAATTTGAAAGTACAGATACAATTATTTTTTAAAAATCAGTTGGTAGTTTATTAGTCAATGTCTGTAATATTGTTTACCTAATAACCATTGCTTGTCCTGAAAGTTGAGCTTCTTTAAGAGATTCTACATTTTTTTTGAGCAGCAGACCTCAGCAAGAGTGTAGCACCTATTCAAACCAAAAGCACCATCATAGTAGACTATACTTCAGAAACATTCACCAGTTGTTAAAACTTTCAAGCTGATAAAGGCAGCAAGATAAACATCAAATAATAACTAAGAGGCAGGTTAGTGAGATAAAGTAATAAACTGGAGCAACATCAGTGATTTGCAATAAATTATTTAGAAGTTAAGAAGGTAAATGTTTCATTAGACAATTTTTGGTGGCGTCTTTAAAAGTTTGTTTGTTTGCAGAGCACTTAAGCACCAAGCCAACAATCAATCATGGGGAAAGTCTGGAGCATCTAGAGCATCTACAAACATCTGTCCCGCTCGTCTTTTGGATTGTATAACGCACTTCTGCACTGCCAACCCTGTCGACGATGTTTCAGCTTGGTTCCACATGCCAAACTGGCATTAGGTGTTTCAGTGAGAGCGATCAGTCTGAGTGGCTGCTCCGTGTTGCAAAGCAGTGCACAACAGAGTAAACACTACATCAACATGTCACGCACGATCCCTCCTCGTTGGTTTTATTCCTCTCTCCAAAACTGAAAAGCTAAAGAACACCTGAGCTCTGCATGACATCAACAAAAACCTCAAAGTTTTTGTAAAGATGGAGATGGTCACCGTTTGTTTTAAACACTTTTTCATGGTCATAATGGTCAACAGCTTTTGAAAATTCATCAGAATGTTTACTTTAAAACTGAGGGGGAAAATAGCTTGGCATGGCAGAGTTTCAGCCTTGTTGCATTTTAGAGATCTAATCTTACTTAGTCACCAGCTCTAGTATTCCAATCCCTATTGTTTAGTCTTTTGGTTTATGGTTTGTCTCAATGGTAGCATAATGGGGGCAGCACGGTGGCACAGTTGGTATAGCTGCTGCCTCTTTTTTTCTCCGGGTACTCTGGTTTCCTCCCACAGACCAAAAACATGCATGTTACATTGATTGGTAACTCTAAATTGTCCCTAGATGTGAGTGAGAAAGTTAATGGTTGTTAATCTCTATGTGTCTCTGTGATGGACTAGAGACCTGTCCATGTGTCCCTTGCCTCTCGTACAGTGACTGCTGGACATGGGCACCAGTGACCCCCACGACCCAAAGAGAAAGAAGCTTGTAAAGATGGTGGATGGATGGAAACATAATGTCAACCTGGCTTAATTATTATTTTTTTAAGTTTCTTGCAAACCCGTAGACTTATGAATTATGCAAACTGTGCTGGTGTCTACGTCATGTTCGGGGCTGCTTTTCTAAGCCCGGACTAATCCCGTGTAATTACAGAAGCAAACAGTTTGATATGGTTGCAAGCACTTCTCCTCATGTAGGTGCATGTCAACTGAGCAGTTCAGTTCATACAAATGGAGTCTGGTGTCCCAAATGACTTCCTCCAAAAACAAAGCCAAGGCAGTCTACAAAGGTCCTCAGTAATATGTGTGTTTGCAAGCAAGAACAGAGTAAAAGGAAAAGTAGACCATCAGGGAGCTTAATGCATTAGTTCATGCTTATGAATTGGAACTATGCACACAGATCAAAACATTTTTGTGTTTTTGATTTGAGTAAAACCTGACTTCGTTTGAACATCTCAGCTGGACCGGCCGTCAACTGTCAGTGCAGACAGAGAAGCAGAAAAAAAATCTATTTTATCTCGGTGTTGTTCGAACCCAATACTAACAGCAAGATGCAAAATGGTATGAAGGTTATTTTCTTTAAAATCTCTTACTTTTGTTACATCAGCTGAATAGTGTGAGCAGGGACCTTCAGCTCCTTACAGAGTGAGTGTTTTTGGGGACTTGTGAAGTGGAAAATAGTGCACCATCCCCACACTGAGAAGACAGCCAGAGACTTGGGGATGCTGCATCGCTCCATCCATTCTCACTGTGAAGCCACAAGTTTTGTATTATTTTCTGTTCTCAGCATCATTCCAGACTTACAACAGGCTCCACAACAGGACTTGATGTCACTAACATTTCACCCTGCATGAAAAATGCTTTGATTTTATGTGTGTGTACTTTTTAAACAGTCCAAAGAAAGAAGCAGTGAAGATTTTTCAAAATAACAGGAGAGAGCGGATCAAAAAGAAGGAGCGCCTAATAAAGCGCAACAAAGAGAAACAAGGGACGGAAAAGCCCGACACGTAGTGCAGAGAAACACGTTACTCGAACTCTCTAATGATATCTCCTGCCGAGCTTTTCTTCAGGTTACAGGGAGGCTGCTGATGTTTCCACACAACTTCGTCTCCAGACTGCCTCTTAAAAGGCAGTTATGAAATTATCATAATCCGTTTTCAGGGTGCACTAGAAGACTCATGCCATGTGGTGGGCTGTAAACTGAGATTAGATTCACAGCATGATATAAAGGCACCACTGTGCATGCAAATGTAGACAAGATTTAAGCACAATGCCATTCTCTGGGCCTTTAAAGGACGTGACATATAGTGTGGCCTTGAGACGACTCCAGACTTTACCGTAAATATGCACACCTTCTACACAAACTACACATTGCATATATTGGAAGTTTTTCAAAAGATATGAACCTATCATAAC
This sequence comes from Nematolebias whitei, assembly GCF_014905685.2. NCBI lineage: Eukaryota > Metazoa > Chordata > Actinopteri > Cyprinodontiformes > Rivulidae > Nematolebias > Nematolebias whitei. The sequence continues at coordinate 38,226,802 of NC_056517.1, forward strand.
AAGCTTTATGCTCTTGATGTGTCGACATCAAGTGATAAAATAAGTCACTGAAAGTGTTTACAAGTTTTTGTCCTTCCGTTTTGCAAAAGGAAAGAGTCTAGTCATGTTGAAGTAATGTTCTGTCAGACAGCTCTCAGTAGCTAGTGCCCTGTCAACCATAACATGGGTCAGAAAGCACTGAGTAATGAGAAAAGGGCAAAATATTTCAACCAAGCTATGCTAATATATAGCCAAACAGGGGCATTCGTTTTAATTGTTTTTCATATTTATACAACCATTGTGTCTCAGAAATGGCATACCAGTGTGACAGAACACTGCATTAGCTGATGTTAAGCTTCTATGCTTGTGCATGATACAGTTTGTAATTTGTTGCCCTTTTTCATGACCAAACAGTTGTTTTACTACACAAATGTGTTACATGCTCTGAGCGTAGACCTGTTGTTGAAATAGACCGTGTAATTGCTAAAGGTGCTGAGGCTGCCAAATGTACTGGTCCACCAGGAGGGGGTGAACTTTTGGACTGACCAGACATGCTGATCAGGCAAACTGACAAATTTGAAGCATCAGTACCATCGGTAAATTCCATTCAACCTTTATTTAGACAGGTTAATCCCAAATATACACCCTATGCTAAGAGCACTCATACATTCATACAGTGAAAATGGACCCTGCCATGAAATTAAAGTCATGTAAACACGATTGTTAAATCCAGTTGTTATTATAAATTTTTTAATTTTTTCAGTTTAAGTGACTGTCTAAATTGAAGCCCATACGTTTCAAAAGTAACCTTTGGACAGTAGTACATCATAACGCTCAGGCTTGATTGCTGCAATGCACTACTTTCAGACCTGTATTGCACGTTTGCAACTGGTTCAAAATGCTGCAGCCCGATTTTTAACTGGTACAGGCAAAAAAGAGCACATTACTCCAGTTCTGGCCTTCTTCACTGGCTCCCAGTTCACTTTCACATTCATTTTAAAATACGTCTTTATGTTTTTAAACCTCTGAACAGTTCTTCCCCTCCTATCTCACTGATCTGCTGCAGCCATATCTCCCACTGTTCTCTATGAGGTCAGCAGACCAGATGCTCATACTGGTTCCAGGCACTCGTTTTAAGCTCAGAGGTGACATGACTTTCACTATTGCAGGTACAAAACTGTGGAATGAGTTACCACTGTGAGGCAGACTTACTGTGTTTAAGTCTCGTTTGAAAACTCACTTTTATTCCCAGGCTTTTGACACTGTGTGAGTTGATTTTAACTTGTCTGTATTCTATAATAGTCATTTAGTTCTTATCCTTATTTAGATCTATGTATTTTATCCTGGGTCCTTTGCTTGTTTTGTTTTTGCTGTACAGCAATTTGGCTGGCCTTGTCGCTTTTTTTAAGTGCTTTATAAATAAACTGGTATTGTATGGTATAATATGGTATGGTATGGTATGGTAAAATTAGGTATGGTATGGTATGGTATGGTATGGTATGGTATGGTATGGTATGGTATAATATCGTATGGTATGGTATGGTATGGTATGGTATGGTATATATTGGCAACGTGAGACGAATATTGGTCAGTTGAGATAACGCTGAAAAATTACACAGTGTCATGCAATAATGTAAGGATTTAAGATTAGCTACAATAGCATTCTTTCATACAAGTACTTTGCTTTTCATCCATCCATCCATCCATCCATCCATCCATTATCTTTACCTGCTTCTTTAGTTTTGGATCATGAGGGTCAGTGGTGCCCATGTCCAGCCATCACTGTGCAAGAGGCAGGAGACACTCTGGACAGGTTGCAAATGTACTTTGCTTCTGAGGGATTTATTTCATAAGCATGAAAAACACTAAAGAATTTGACCCTTGTTTGGCTAGCCACTAGCCTAGCCTGAACATAGGTTTACTTCCATATTTTGTGCCTTATGTCTCATACAATGAATTATTTCTTTAAGGTTATATGTGGATTAAGTATGGCAATATGTTGGCTTTGTTCGCCTATAATTGGATTTTGTCATCTGGAATGCAAATTTCAAACGGAGCAACCCCTTGAAATGTGAGACTCCGAGCTGCGACCGTGTGTTTGTGTACATCAGCATGCTTAACACAAGAGTCCCTCAGAGTTGATCTGATTGAGGATGTTTTTGCAGCGTCTGTTATCCGTGAAAAGGTACTCGTCTGTGACTTTGAGTTTGCCTTGGGCCATCCTGCGGTGGTTAAATCTGTGTATCATCTTCCGTTTAGCCTTCTATCCCTGTGGCTTTGAAAGGCCTGCTGCCTACTCAGTGCCTGCCACCTCAATGTTTATGCTACAATAAGCCAGCCGAACCAACATGATCACATAATATAGCCTAACATCTGCGAGCGACGGTGTGAGTCCCCTCATTGTTCGACCTTCTGGTGTGGGAGCTTTAAAACCTTGGGATCTCCACCCGCCTGTGTCTCAGCTTTCATCTTTGTCTCCTCTTGTTTCCCTTTGCCTGTTTTTTTTTTCTTCTGTTTTTCAGTTGTTCAATATTTTAATGCATTTCTGTGCTTGAAGAAAACTAATTTTCATCTATAAACAATTCAATTAATTTGTAATATCTCACTTTACACACATCAGCTGAAGGCTCATAGTTTTACATTAATAAAAATAAAGCTGGTTATGGCTTTCATTGTAGGGGGTTATTTTTCCCCAGGCGCAAAATAAACATTTTATCTTGACGGTTTAGCATATTGCTGCCTTTTATGCTACAATTTTAAATTAAAATTGTCTTAAGTGGAGAAATGATGGCGTTCTAACCATTTTGGTCAAACCTTGAAAGTCTGGGATATCAAAAGATGTCAGGCCAAGCATACGGGCTGTGACTGGCTCCTGCCACACATATTTCAGCTCAGCGTTAGTCAAAATTATTTACTTTGTTTGGTAATGTTGATTAGCTGTGGTGGCCAACTTTAGCCAAGTAACTTCAACCAGTTGTAGATCTACGTACACTCAATTATTATTTTCTGGGACTTTCATTTATATAGTTTTTATCTGTTCGTTAGATATTTTGTTAACAGACAATCTAATACATTCACACAGCCAATGACATGACTGCACGCCTTTCATATTCCTAACATCTTTTAAAGGCAAAAGAGGAAATTCATCTGTTAGAGCTCATAACATTTGATTTTAAGAAGCTCGTTTCAATTCATTTATTCTGCACAAAAAGAGGATTTTTTTTCCTGTACCAATAAATTAAAAAAGGTATGCGATTCGTCAGAAATGATTTAAGTTCGGCTGGCCAGCGCCTTATTTTTCAGCCAACTTGACTGAAGTTTCCCATTTTTCTCCTGACTGATAGCCTAAGTGCACGCTCTTCCTCCAGAGGGATGTGATGAACTGTAAAAGGAGGTGAACTGAAATACGTCTCTCTCTCTCCGTTTTTATCTCCCGTGCTGGTTAGCTGTGGTTACCGGTGGGTTTTGGTCTCTGTGCAGTTTCAGGAAAAAGGATGCCCTCGCTGTAACCCTCCCTCACACTTCCTCCAACGTCCCATTCCTTGTTTCAGTGATCCCTCGCCTTCCCCCAGCTTCAAAATGGTTTCAAACAACATTTGGGATTTGTGGGTTATGTGCGGAAGTGTGTGCGCCCATGCAGCACAGATTTTATCCAGAGTGAGGGGTTATATTACAAACTGCACTGCAAAAGAAGAAAAAACTAAGTTATGATTGAGAATGTGGAATGATGTTATGTAGTTTATGTGACAAGGAGTAAGACAAATACAACAAAGTTGGAACGTTGCGTAAAATGTGACTAAAAACAGGATGCAATGATGTGCAAACCTCATGAACCCATATTTTACTCTCGTTGGAGCATAAACACATGAAGCAAACCGAGAAAAGACGGAAGCACTAAGCACAGCGAGTCTTAAAGGAACTCATAACGTATAGAAGCCGGTTGGTGCTCGTCATTAGCATACGCAAGCTCCAACGGTGTAACGACAGAAGAGAAGCGGAAAAGAAAAGAAAGTTAAAGAGGTCAAGAACAAGAGGAATGCACAAAGAAAATTCAGATACATCCTTTGAAGTGTTCTCTGTTGTGGATTTCTCCTCCGCGCGCTCGGCTCAGCTGAATTCACGGGGCCTTATTGGAGCGCGGACGACAAACAGAAGTTGCTACAGGACCGTGTGTTGCTGTGCCTCGTTAGTGACGGATCTGCTGCATTCAGCTTCCAGACCCCTCAAGTGTGATTTAAAGTTAAAGTTTCTTTCTTTCTTCTATCACCTCTCAGTCCAATTACTGCGGCGCTCTGTGTCTCCCCCCCCCCCCACACACACACACACACACACACACTTCCTGAGTGAATTCTGTTCACAGTTTACAGCCAGCAACACTGAAGGTCATCACAGTCCATCACCTCTCCCTGACACAGCTCAGTGTATATAACACTTGAATTGACATAGGCTAATTAATACTTTGTTGCAAGCTGGATGTATTCATTTATTTTTATTTTTGCTTTGCAGTTCAGTTGTGGCAAAACAAAATCAAGTTGCTTCAGTATCAAATTTAGCTTTGGTTACTGCACTGAATGGAAATAATACAAACTATTAAAAACAACTAAAAGCCTAGCTGTGTTTTTTTACCAGTTTTAGACTAAATTCATTGTATGTTGAGTATTTATAGAGTTATAGCCGATTGACTCAAACCTCTCATAAAAAGTAAGTTGTTTTTCAGTCGCTCCATTCTGCAGGGGTCACCACAACAAACTCACATGGAAGATTTGGCTGTTTTTCTGCTGGATGCCCTTCCTGGGCTCAAACCTGCAACCTCGGGATTACAAGACCACAGTACTGAGCACTGAGCAACCGCAGCCCACCTGCAGTCTCATGCGTTACTGTAATATGTCAGAGTGTGTGTTAAAGACAACTCGAGTTTTTAGTTGTTTTAATTTTATCTATAATGTTGACTGAGGTGTAGCAGTTTTTGTGAGTTTAAGGTCAGTTGGCAGACATCTTGAATCAGGTTGACTTCAAAGGTTGTCCGTGCACATCCAGCTTCATAAAATGTTGTCCAGATGTTGATATATTTTCATAACATACCAGCTCAAACACATGTACGAATGTGGGAAAAAACAAATATTTCATGCTTTTTGTGATGGGCAATGAAAAATTGAGCAAATACCAAAATAATATATTAAAGTTACAAGACAAAGAAGGAAAGTTGCAGTCAGAAAGTTTGCCAGATAGTAAACATGTTAGTGGGGCGGACATTAATTTCTAGAATTTTTTTACAAATGGCGTTACATTTTCTGTGAAAATAAATTTCTGGATATACGTTGCTTAATATTTAGTTTATTGTTCTAGGTTGTGTATGTGCCTACAAAGTTTTTACCTTTCATACTCCCTCTTGCGTGTCGAGGTTTTGTCTTGTTGAAACAAGTCCGGTCTAATAAATCAGAGAAAGACGTCTCCCACCCCTCAGTCAACAGGTGCGCAGCTTTTGTAATTGGATTTCTAATTTAATTTCAAGTAAAAACTCTGAAACAATACTCCAAGTTAACACGCAAGCCCAAATGTTGGTGGAAATATCCTGTTCTTTAACTTTCTCCATTTCTTTCTCCGCTCCGTCTGCTCCAAATGGATTTAAAAACAGAATATCTCCACTGTTGGTCTCAGCAGGTTTCACTGTGGCTATTCCTGGGTTTGAGCTCACGTCAGGTCTAGGTAGAGGTCGCATCGATGCACTAAAACCAGCCGAATGTGTCCACAGGTGGAAAATCAGACGCCCCAACTGAAACTCTATTGAACCTGCCTGTTCAGATCCCTGGCCGCACGTTCAAATCCTCTTCATGAATGCGGGTTGTTGATCAGTACTGCCTCATAATGGTAAATGAGTAAAAACTGATCGTGAATCACTAAAAACTTTTTAAATTCCACTTAAAATTATCAAAATAATTTAAAAAAAGACACAAAATAATGCACAGTGAGCTCATTAGATAAGTAATTTACGTTGTTTATTAGGAGGAACAATTTTTTTGTGGGGTGAAATTGTGATACTTTTATTTTTTTGGTAGGGTTTTGCCCCACGTGCCCCTATGGACTGGTCACCACTGCAGGAATTGCAAAGATCAGAGTTTCCAAGCATCCGCTGAGGAATCTGTTCAGCAGAGGGTTAATTTCTTTTTAAGAATAATTTGAGTGTGGAAAACATGGCTGCATTTATGAGTTTAAATATTGCTGCTGACTCAGTAACCCCTTCTTTACAGCCACTAAATTGTAAGAAAACTCAACTCTCTTCTGTTTGTGGATGGAGCATGTCCTAATTAAGCAGAAGTGGAAGAAAAATCGAATAATCTGGAAAAGATAGCCCGACAAGTGGAAATGGGCTGTAAAACATGATGGTAGCTCAAGATAACACAGTCACTTAATGGACTAAAATAATTACTTTTTCTTGAAAACTAATCTAACATCTTCATGTTTTGCATTTCCACTCAAGATATCAAAATGTCTCCTCATCACATTTTAGTTTGTTTTCATCGGGCCTCCCTTGTAGAACAGATCTGTGATCTCAGTGGGGTTTGTCTGGTTAAATAAGAAACTTTAAAAAGCAAAAACAAATGTATATAAACTCATTCTCTGAGCTTTTTTTTTATTTATTTAGCTCAGTTTAAAAAAATTAAATAAATAAATTGAGAAATTGCATTTTGTGAAAATAAATAAAAAAACATGAAATTAAATAAAACGCAGGAATCCTGAGTGCTGATTGATTGCTAAAGTTTATTGAACAAATTAAAACAAATAAGCAGAATAAAAGCTAAAATTAGCTCAACGAATGCTAAACGCAAACAAAATGTTTAAAAGCTTGAAAAGCTGAACTTATAGCTAAAAACTAAAATAAGTAAACAACTACTCAACAGCTAAATGTACCAAACACTCCATCTTGCTAAATTGTAGCCATTTTTGTTCTTGCTCGCATTGATTAGTTATATCAGCCATCTTGAATTAGATTCTCTCCTAAAGTTAATCAGTTGTAATAATTATTTTCTAAACCTTTGCAGTGGTTTGTGCAATTAATTTGCTAACAGACAAACAAGGTTTATTCATTTTAAAGCAAATATTTCATTCAGTCTGTTAACACTCGGATATGTGTGAGGTAAGACTCAGATAATAAAAAAATTAAATTGTCTGAATAATAGTCGTCTTCTCATCTTGAACTGAGTTCACTCCTGAAGTTGTAGATGTTCAATGATTACTTTCAGAGTTTCATTCTCTTATTTTATAAACCTTTGTATGGCAAGCTAATTGTGTCATTAATAGCCACTTTACCTATTTCATGACACAATGGCATGCCATACACTTGAGTGTCATTTAGCGGCTGAAAATGGTAGTGTTCAATATTTTCAGTCAGGATGAACGAAAACGGTCATGTCTCAGCCAAAAATTGGTTTATAAATATGGGAAAAAACATAAATAAGTTGCTTCGGTATAAATCACAGGGCATGCAAATTATGCAAAATACCTGTGACTTACAGGCTGTAAAATATGGTATTCATAAAATATTCCTAGAAGTGGTAAATAATGCAAGTGTTCAGCTGAATTTGTTAATTTGTGAGATCTGAGGCAGTCATTACCATATCTAGGTTTGTTCAACTTTACCGATTTATGGCAAATATATCTTTTTTGATCAGACTTCATCTTCAACTGAACAGAATAATCTAATATTTTGGTAAATATTTTCTGTGCCGGTGATGTTTAGCTCCATCACTGTCAGCATCTTGTGCCCTGGTGTTAACCGTAAGACTGCCTTCATTTTGTGGTGCCTGCATGCATTCATGCGCTTGATTAAAAGATGTTCGACACTGATATTTCATTAACAGTTCAGCTCACAAGACGAGGAGACTTCTGCACGCTGAACGCAGCCTAACACCGTCATTTACATCGAAATGATGTCGCGGGAAGGACCTTCAGGAATTATGACAGTGGCTTTGCCGTTTGGGAATGTCAGAGCTTCAGGACACGACAGAACTTCACTTCAGCAACCAACGGTCATGTTCCAGCACGAGGTCATTCCCATCCACTCATCTTCTATTTCCCTAAAGGGTCTTCAAGAATCACTTTTTCCTGCCCATTTAGTTGTGAGCACCTTGATGCATTGCTGCCTTCCACCAAAATGAGGAGGCATTTCTCATGCAGAGGAAGAGCTGAGGGTGGCCCTAAACTGGTGATGTCGTAAAACCGTGACTGGAGAGTAAATGGGCTCAGAAACGTGCTGCGGTTTTTTCATTCAGATTCTAAGATAAAAGAAACAATGTTCAGGTTGCTAATTTGTTTAGAATACATTGAACTTAAACTTTAAATTGTGTCTAATGACTAAAAAAAGGTAAATGTTAGAGACTCTTTGTGGTGGTTGATATGACAGTTATTTTTGATTTCATCTGCTCTGCACAAACAGGAAGCAGAGGACGGAAATCACAAAAAACCAACGCCTGAACACATCCGAGACGCTCGATGTTTTTCTGTCGCAGCCCTAAAGTAACAAAGTTCAACTACTGCCGACATCTGAAACAGCCATCCTAACAGTTCAGACCATTCAGAAAAAATAAAAGTCACTATGTTTAAAATTATCTTAGTTTGGTTAAATGATTTTAAATCTTTTTAAGGCTATCATCCCTTTCATCAAGGCCAGTGTCATGACTACAAATTTCAGCTGCACTGACTGATTTTCACTTTTGTTCTTTTCAAGTTTCCTCCGATACCACTGAGTTTTTCTTTCTCTAATGAAACAAATTTACGCCAGTTGGGAATCCAATTATAATTTTATGACAAAGACTCGTTCATTTAGGAGCAAAATTAAGGTCCAAATTGGTCTCATTCCCAGTTGAGGTGCAGATTTTCTCAATAGTAAACTCTTTTCACAGCACCTCTTTTGTAAAACGTGTTCCCACAGCCACGTCTACATCCCATCTAGTTTTTTTATCCCTTTCATTTCAGTGTTTGTGTTTGGACTTAACAAACCATGGGCAGTTTGATAAACTTAACAGTTTGTTTTGTGGTCTGCTTCGTCACTGATTGTGGGGAGATTGGCAACAATAATTCATTCCGGGACAAGAAGCTCAAAAATCAGAAGTTTCATCCATCCATCCATTATCCTCTGCTTGTTCTGGACTCAGATCTCGGGGGCAGCATCTTGAGCAGGGAGGTCCAGACATCTCTTTCCACAGGCTCTTCCAGCTCTTCTAGGAGGACTCCAAGGAGTTCCCAGACCAACAGAGAGATGTAGTCTCTCCGGCGTGTCCTGGGTCTTCCCCGGTGTCTCCTCCCTGTCGAACACGCTCGAAGCACCTCCCTAAGGAGCATCCTTACCAGATGAACCACCTCAACTGGCTCCTCTCAATGTGGAGGAGCAGCGGTTCTACTCCAGGTCTCTCCCAGAACTTCTCACCCCGTCTCTAAGAGAGAGTCCAGCTACCCTGTGGAAACTCTTTTCAACCTCCTGGATCCACGATCTCATTCTTTCAGTCTCTACTCAGAGTTCATGACCAGAGGTGAGGGGAGGAACGTAGACCGACCGGTAAACAGAGAGCTTTGTCTTACAGCTCAGCTCCCTCTTCACCACAACGGACCGGCACAGAGTCCGCAATACTGCAGATGCTGCACCAATCCATCTGTCAATCTTACGCTCCATTCTTCCCTCACTCGTGAACAAAACCCTGAGATACTTGAACTCCTCCGCTTGTAGCAGAACCTCACCCTCGACCTGAGGAGAACAATCCACCCTTTTCCGGTGGAAGACCATGGTCTCAGATTTGAAGAAAAAAAGGTTTCAATAATTGTTAAATCAAAATAAAAACCTGCAACAGTGACAAAACTTCAGGAGACAGGGATGAGAAATGGACAAGACATGGAAGCCAAATACCAGACTGCAGGTGAGGAAGGGCCGAGACGATAAGAGGACTGGGACTAACGAGGCAAGCAGGTGAGACCAGTGATGTCAGGAGCAGGTGTGAGTGGGCGGAGCTAGGCCCAGGAATGAACCGTGACACAGAGAAGCAATGGGAAATAAACAAGAAGTTTAAAAATCTAGAAATATAAAAATAAACCCTGACATGTTATATTGCAACAACAAGAAGCCTAACATGGTGTAGCTTCCACAGGGATTATACTCCCGTTCAAATATTTTATTTATCATTTTTATATTAAAACATGCTGGTTTTATTTTAGCAACACGGGCTTCTTATTGTCTGTGCCATGCTCGTCATGTTATTCTTGTAAATATCACCTGATACTGCGTGACGTGTGTATTTGGGCTGTCAGTAAGTGTGGCGTGTGACTGACAGCAGCTTATCGAGTCGTGACTCCGCTTCGTAGAGCTGATATCTGTGACCCCGGGCGGAGACCATCCCCCTCCGGTTGCACAGCGCAAACATCAAAAAAAAAAGATTTGGCTTTTAAGTTCTCGCAGAGATTTAGTGTAGAGCAAACACGGCAGGCGCTACAAGACGATTAATAACGTTTATCTTGTTGAATTAACGCTTGCTGCATCTTTGTGTTTACATTAGACGTTAAACGGCGGCGTTTGTTCCTCCGTGTGCAGCGTTACGGGCACATGCATGTGAAAGATTACATAGGCGTTGTCCCTCGGGAAGGTCAGGGACATTAGTAAAATCAGTAAAGCAGACTTGTTCATTTTATTAACTGTCCTTCTGATTACGTCTTGCCCTGGGGTGCGCTGCCTCCATTACCCAGATCAAAGCACGATTATGCCAGAATGGATTAGAGCCCCGCTTCCCTCACTCAGAAATCACCGTGAAAGACTTAAAGCTTGGATCCACATACTTTAAGGTAAACGTGGATACTAGATAGTACATTCACTGTGAACTTTGGAAAGGAAAAGTGTTTTATGATGTTAAAGGATTAGCCTTGTTTTGATGTTTTTTTGTGCTTTCGTTGTTGATAAAGCGCAGACGTTTTGGTGAAATTGCCGTTCTTGTCCTGCGGCTAATATAAAGGTTGCTCAGCTGGGAGTGGAAAGGTTAAAGCCTTTGTTTTTGGGTTTCAAAAAGAAGTGTCTAAAAGATTCAACAGCAAGTTGAAATGAGCGTGCGACTCCAAAAAGCTGCTCCTTGATATTTAAAACTTGAGTCTTTCCACCGTTAAAGCAAAAAGGATACTTTCAGAGTGTTTGTAGTTAAACCATCTCATTCAGGTGCTGGTCAACATGTATTTTGTTAAAAATGAACAACCCCCACTGTTGATGGTCTCTATTGACAAAAATGTTGAACTTTAGATTGATGGGCACTGTCAGACGTGCATGTTGTGAGATGGTGGGGATATCCCCTCGTGAAATTTAGATGGACGGATATAGGTGACATTTCCAAACTCAATATTCAATTATAGATGAGACCTTCACTCCAAATGCCTTCAGTGAGCGCTGATAACTTTCAGACAGCTCTCATAAATGATGAAGGTCTAGCCTCACATGATTGACGGGTATTCATCATTTGTGCTCCTCTGCTGCGAGACAAAACAAGCAAACTTTGGCTGAGTCATTCAGGTCCTCGTTAACGTCTCAAAAAAGAGCAAAAAGAGCTCGTGCTTAAAGCCTGAATGCTTCTGTCTGTCTGCCTGTCGCTTTCATGTCATTTACAAATTTATACACACATATACAACAATTACATTTACTTTTATCAAATAAATGTACACGTCATTTGTACTGAAACTACATGAATGATAACTTCCACCTGCATGCATTAAAGTCAACCAAACTTTATGCTTCTGGCTTTATCTCCATTTTAAACAAGTCTCTGTAGCAGAGACAAATTTTTCAGCCTAAAAGTCAAGCTTCTTTGCATAATTTGCATGCCAGGTAACTTATATGCTGAAGCGACGTATTTATGGATTTTTTCCCATATTTATAAACCAATCTTAGGCTGAGATACGACCGTTTTCATTCATTCTGACTGAAAATATTGAACACTACCATTTTCAGCCACTAGATTGCACTTGAGTAGTATGGCATGCCATTGTATCATGTAATAGGCAAAAAGTGGCTATTATTGACACAATCAGCTTGCCTTAGACTGCCACCTTCGTCCAGCTCGCCTGCAGCAACCGTCAAATCAGCTTCATTTTGCTGCGCCATCCCGTCAAAATGAAGCAGATTTGACCATTAAAGTGCATTTACTAAGTAAAATTCAACTGAGACGCACCTCTGCTATAATGTGGAGCTAACAAGTAATTGTTTTAAAGTGTTAATTTGATAAATTGTTGTTAAAATCCTCCCGTGCGCGCTCCTGCGGCCGCCGTTTGGCAGCCAATCGAATTTTGGCTCAACGCCGGCCCACATTTCCAGGTTGTCAGCGGTGACGCATAAGAGATGCGATGTATATGGCGAAGCGACGTTTTTATGGATTTTTCCGCTTTATTAGACATATATTTGGACGGATGTGACTTATAGGGTGGAGTGACGTGTACGGCGCCAAACACGGCAACGAGTTGCTTTTGTTTTCATCAGCACAGTAAATTGATACGAAAAACCCTCACAAAAGTGTTTATTTTCCAAAATTCCTACGTCTGTCTATAACCTTAGATACTATCATCTGGACAAAGACTTGTCATTTGTTTGTACCTTCCAACATGTGTCAAATCCAGTAAAATACTCCTGAACACTTTTGCGGTCAATCTGACTTGGGGTTTTCCAGTATTACAGGTAGTTCTATTTTGAAAACTTTTCTAGTTCACAGACGACACGACGGGTTCTCAGTTTTATTGAATATCTCTTAGTTTTAGGTTAAATGTCACAAAGCAAAATCCTGTTTTACTGCCTGTCATGAGCCTTCGGTCAGTGTTTTCTGTGGTTTTTGTCATCTGAGTGGGACCATCCACTTATCTGTGGTCTCAGAAACACCAGGTCAGGAGGAAAACCCAGACATCCCTGTCCCCATTCTTACTCTCCAGTTCCTCTGAGGCATTTCCAGCTCAGTCGAAATCCCTCAGCAAGCCCAGAGGTCTCCTCCTCACCTAGAAAACCTCAAGGAGGAGGCAACCTGACATGGTCTGTTAAGTGTTGAACCCCCATGCAGGCAGACACGTGAGAGTCTCAGGTAAAAATTAAGAGGATATTTATTTAAACACAAACCAAAAGCAAAAGCTTTTACGAAACAGTAGGAGCTGGTAGACACAGAGGAAGACAGAGCATGACAGGCTTGGAAGCACAATCCATGGACAAAGGAAAAACACAGACGCTGGATATATAGGGAGGTTGACGAGACAAAATGATGAACATCTGGGGTGATTAGGATTGAGGACAGGTGAGACAGGAGCTGACAAGGAAGAGAAACACTGGGGAAAGCAGGAAAACACAAGGACAAATACGCCACACAACCAGGACAATAACAAAGCACTAGCTCCTTTTTAACATTTAGAAATGTATTTAAGAAATATGTACTTAAAAGCAAAAATTTAAAAACTTTTTTTGTTTTGTTTTTATACATGTATGCTTCTGATATGTAAATAATGCATAATGCATTGTTTGACATGTTACACTGCAAATCTGAACATCTCATTCAGTGATATTTTTAAACATAAAAGAGGGCTGTGGTTTTAAAGTTTTTGACTTCGAACAGACATGTTTGACTGCTTCAAGCCACGCCTTCCATCATTCAACAGACTGATGCTCGACCAGATGATTTATGGAAGCTTTAGGTCACAAAGTGGGAAAAATCACGTCATTAAATATGACAGCGCATGGATAAAAGTACCATACTTTCCGCCGTAAACGTAGAACCGTCTTACAAGTGACATCAGGTCAAAAATGTCTAATAAAGTTGAAAAAATACATAAATAAATTGCTTCACCGCATAAGTCACATCTTTTATGCATCACCGTTGACAAACTGGAAATGTGGGCCGGTGTTGTGCCAAAATTGATTGGCTGCCAATGGCGGCGGCGGGAGCGTGCACGGGAGGACTTTGGCAATAATTTAACAAGATTAACACTTAAAAACAATTATTTGTTTGCTCGACATGATAGAGAAGGTGTTTATCAGTTTAACTTTTCCTTAATAAATTTAATGGTCAAACCACTTTTACCTTTTCATGAGGCACTTGGCTTGCCATAATCGTTGAGGGCCCTCTAGTGGCTGAAAATGGTAGTGTTCAATATTTTCCATGTCACAATGAATGAAATCGTCAGATCTCAGCCAAAGATTTGGTTACAAATATGGGAAAAAAAAACAATTTGTTTCGCTGTATAAGTCGCAGGACTTGCAAATTTTTGCAAAAAGCTGCGACTTACACAGCGAAACATACGGTAAGCTAAGTAAATTTTCAAGCTTTCCAGCTCAGAATTGTTCCTCGTTGTCAACCTGTAAATACCATTTAAAGTTCTCCAGACGCTTCTGCTGGCACATCCAAAGAGTTCTGCGCAGATCGTGGAGACACTCCGTGTTTTCAGGCTGTCAAACCAAACCAAAGCTCACGTGCTGCCCCCAACCAACCCAACACACAAGGAAACTGGGCAGAGAGCTGAAAAGTTCTCTAATTATGGAACATGGCACATCATTAAGAGCCTGTAACGAGCTTCCTGAAGCCAGGTGCAGCCTCACCTGTCAGCCGTCTCCTCATTAGTATAACGGTCAACATGTTTACCGCGACGTCATGGACAGGTTATTAGGGAGTGATGGGCAGGTGGGCAACGCTCATTAAACTGCTGAAAGTTAAATGCATATTCACTTTATTTTTTTTAAATGTCGAGTTTTGTCTCAATTGAATATGACAACAATATAAAAATAACTGAGTAAAATAATTCACAATTCAACATAGATATTAATTTTACATGAGCTAACATGCGATTTAATTTTTAGAATGAAGTTGTATTTATTGGGATATTTCTGTACAAAAATACCTGTTCCTATTCTAAGAAATTGTAAGACTTGTGTGTATAAGTATAAACAAACACCCAGCTCTATTGTAAAAAACAATTCTTGACGTGTTTTAAAAGACTCTTGTTGCAAAATGTCAAGCACGCGTCGACACAATCTGTTAAACATTGAAGTTTAACAGCAAACAAGATTTAAAAAGAATAAACTAAGATTGTTTCATGATAATAAAAAAAGACAGGAGTTACAGCAAACTTGTGAAAAACAATCTGGACATTCTTGTTAATTATTATCAGATCTCACATGACGTGTTCGTGCTCTGAGCTCGTGTTGAGAATGACCCTCAGTTACTACCTCGTCTTAGCTTTAGCACAAGGTGTATACATGTGACTGAGATAGCCCCGTTATGTTTGGAAACGCAGACTAGACGAGGGAGCCAGGATGAATTTGTTTTACTTCACAAATAATTTAGGCGTAGGGGGCAGTGAAGGATTACTTTCTGAGATTTTCATCTTGTTTTGTACACTGGTTCAAAAGATGTTTTGCTAACAGACAAAAAGGTTTGACTCCAACAGTTAAATGCAACATTTTAATAAAAAGTTCGGATCATCAGTTAGCATTTAGACTACAGGTTATGAAAGACTCGACTACTACCACAACAAACTTTCAGTTTCTGTAAATAAGCTCTTTTTCTTTTATAGCCATTGTTGTGTAAATGTTTATGAAGCATTCACTCTACTGTCATCCATTTGGCTTCTTACATTTTTTTGGCATCTTTCTCGTCCGGTAGTTTTCAGCTATTTTAACAAATCATGAATCAAAAATGTTCAGCTCTTTCAGAACAATCCTGATGTGACTTTTGGTGTTGGTGCAACTTTAGCTTATTGAAATATTTAGCCTTTTCTGACATTTTGCACTCATAGAAAAAGAATTGAGCTCATTTTACATTTTTCAGATCTTTAGATGTGTTTACAACCTTTTACCGCACCTTTCACATTGTGTTCTGCTTCAGCTTCCTGCTGCAAATTTAAACTTTTTTCAGCTACTTTCAGCTAATGTCATCTGTTTTTCAGCTGTTTTGTGATCCTTTTAGATTATTTCTGCTAACAACATGTTGTTTTTTTTTGCTGCTTCTAACTTTTTTCTGCTAATTTTAGCTTATTATGCTCCTTTCAGCTTGTTTATGCAAGTTTCAGCTTTTCTGCAATTTAAGCTACTTTGTAGGTGTTTTTTATGCTAATTTTAACTTTTTCAGCTAATTCCATATTTTTTGCACTCATTTCAACTTTTTTCAGCCTAATTCAGCAAAATGTGCTCTCTCCATTTCTTTCTGGTAATTTAAACTTCTTTCTGCTTTTTTTTAGCTACTTTTCAGCATTTTTTTTTCTAATTTCATCTTTTATTTTTTTTCAGGTAGTTTCAATTTATTTGTGCTCATTGCTGCTACTTTGAGCCAAATTGGGCAAAACATGTTCTTTTTGCTTTCTTTTGCTAATTTAAGCTTGTTTTAACTTCTCAGCTACCCTTTTTAGCATTATTAGCTAATTTCAGCTGTTTTCAGGTAAATTCAAGTTTTTTGTGGTAATTTCTGCTACTTTGAACTATTTAAAAATTGTCTGCTAATTCCAGCTTGTTATTCTCCTTTCAGCTTATTTTAGCTATTTCAGTTATTTCAGCTACTATTTAGCTGTTTTATGCTAATTTTAGCTTTTTCAGCAAATTCCACATTTTTGCAATAATTTGTTCAGCTTAATTCAGCAACAATGTGTTTTTTCCACTTCTTTCTAGTAGTTTAAGCTTTTTCTGTCTTTCCAGCTACTTTTCAGCTGTTTTATTTGCTAATTTCAGCCTTTTTTTTTTTAGCTAATTTCCTCTTTTTTGTGCTAATTTCTGCTCATTTAAACCTAATTCAGCAAATACAGTATGTGTTCTCTCTTCTGCTGCTAATTCTTCCATTTCAGCTACATTTCAGAATATTTTTTAGCTAATTTCAGCTTTTTTTCAGCAAGTTATTCTGCACTAAGCAGTCGCAGGATATGCAATTTCTCTAGTTGGGTTTGCTATGGTTACACAGCTATGGCAGCCATCTTGAACAATGTTGACTTCAAAGGTTATTGTAGATGCACAACCTTTGATAACTTTTGGAGAGTTCCTTGAGAATCCAGCCAAAACACACATGGACAAAAACATTATCGCCCTCTTGTCTTTGACAGCACGCAATAAAAACAACCTCCTGTCCACTTTCCATGTTTATTTAAATATTTATGATCAGCTTCAGTATGCACATAAATGACATCATTTTCTGCAGTACCTGTTTTATTGTCATTAATATGCAGATTTATGCAGCAACGTCTTCCAGAACCTACAGGGAAGCATCTTAAATGATTCTGAGTCTGTTCATCAGAGCTTATCTTTGCATCAATGAAAAGAATATAAATGAATGGATCTGTGGCCCCATGGACTTTACCAAACCACCATCACAATAACTATTATGAGTTCTTTATTCTTTTTAGACTGCTTTGTGTTGCATATCTTGGTGTAATCTATTATAAAGTTTTACAGAAGTGCGGCAGAATAACATGTAATTGATCAAAGTAGCTGAGTTGACCATTTTTAAGTAAGGGCCGTCTGCAGATGCATTTGTTGCTGACAAGAACAGAGGTAAAAGTGGAGGTGAATGAGTGAAAATAAATATGTAAATATGTAAATATGTATGGATTTACAGGAAAATGTAGCCTGATTTTTTATATATTTAAAACTTTACTAAAAGAACACTAAAAGCTTTCCATTGAAGTGAATTCACACCATGTTGTCCATTTTAATGTTTGTTTAAACTAGATATTAGTTTATTAGGTTGTCTGTATTTGACCATGTTTGATTCTTATACAAAGGTCATTTCATTATATAAAGATGTAAAATACATAAATGAAATCTACTAAATGCACGTCCTTCTGTCCTTTCAGACACAATTCAACGTTATGAATATTTAAAAAGCAGGTGTTGATGAAAGTAAATTGCTATACTCTCAAACTTTTACTTGACGTAAAGTTTGTCTTTTAGGGCGTACGGTGCTTTTGAATGACATACCGTATGGTTTGTCTCCTTTAATGCTGGTAATAGTGGGAGAGTTTAAAACTTACTGCCTGTTTCTGTACACAAACAGCTGGAAAGAGCATACAAGATATATGTCCAGTGAAAGAAAGAAATAAGGCAAAAACTGAAAAAAATCTACAATCAGTGGCAGCAGCAGTCAACCTTTAGAGAAATCAATAACTCCAGCTCAAATCGAGACAGTGGGCCATTGAAAGGAAGAGCGAACGAAGGGATGGGGAGTGGGGAATACCAAAGGGGAAGGAAGAGAAAGCTCCAAACTGAGACTGAGCGTGTTAGAGAGGTAGAATATGATAAAGAAGGTTGCCAGGTCTTTGTGCGCTCAGGGGAAAAGCCAGTGGGTTAGTGTCTGCGCTGCTGAGGTCAGACTTCTCACCTGCGAGTAAGATTTCAACAAAAGACAGGATGGGACTAAAGGAGAGGAAGAAACTGTAGCAGGCAGCATGTGAAAAGAGTCGGGGGTTATTTTTTTTGTTCCGCTGTGAAAGATACCTCCAAAATGTCTACACTGTCAAAAACCACCAGTTTCTTTTCATAAAATGTGTTTCTCTCAGAGCTTGTAATAATTTCTCAAGGTTAGTGCAATGAAGAAGTCCTCCAAACACATCCCTCATTTGCAACCAGCAGGTTTGTGATGTAGGTTTGAGATGTTCAGGGCCACTATATTTTGATGTTGGAGTGTCAGAACTTTTCATTGAGACTGACAGGAGCAGCTACAATCAAGGCTGACTTTTCATACTCTGAGAATTATTCATAAAAAGGGTTCACACTGATAATAAGTGACACAAACATGACAGGAATGTGCCCTGACTGCAGATTCTCTAAATTTCCAAGTCTTTTTTTTTTTTTGCTTAATCGTTCAATTCAATTCAAAAATACTTTTTTAATTCCAGAGAGAAATGTAAAGTTGTTGTAACTCATCGTCCTGGTTTCATTAAAGAGTTGTTATAGAAGCTGACGGCTGCGGGCAGGAAGGATCTCTTGTATCTGTCCGACTTATTTAAAACATTTTGCTCTGAAGACAAGTATTTCCTTTGGCCTGATTTACAACATTTTATGACTTTGTTCACTTAAGTCGTCTAAATATACAAAGTAAATTGACAAGTTCAGAAAGTTCTGGGGGTTTTATTCAACTTTGTAACTCAATAGAGTTACCAGTCGAAAATGACCAATCAGTAAAAATGACTGTGAGGTGCGTGAAATTGATTTCAGCAGCTGCAAGATAATTTTTTATTCCCACACCCTCTGGTGCAATTGTATTTATAAGGACACACGGATGTTAATATGACCAAAGTGACCAAGCCATGTGTTGTTTTTGAGGCCGTTGATCATGTTTTGGATCATGACTCCAGTAAGATGGAGCGAGGCCAGGAACCTAACTGCTCTGGAGAAAGAGCCGGGAGTTGAAGAGGGTCCTGCTGAGCTTCAAGTAACATTTTGTCCTTAAAATGGGGATGTACTATACCTCTTTTAGACAATCATTTTAGCATACAGTTAAATGTGCTGTTTTTCCTAAAAAATTAAAATTCTTACTGGTTTTTGCACAAAAAAATCAAACCAGAACAAAAACTCTGAGCAGAAACGATTTAAAACCCACATATTTAATAAACTTTAACCGACAATCTATCTATCTAGTCCACAAGCATCACACTCCCATAGTGGACCAACAGTTTAATGGTGATAAAATGGTTTCTAGGGCCCACCCTCTCCTGTATCGGCTCCTTCGAGGCAGCCATAGCCAGCGTGGCTCAAAATACCAAAGTTAGCTATAGCTACCTCAGATGAGCCCCATCACCAGCAAACTGGTTGGTCCACTGTGGGAGTGTGCTGCTTGTGGGACTCAGTTTGTTGTGGCTACTTGGACTGATGAAGTCCTTTGGATGATGGACAAAACATCTCAACAGCAAAAGAAACAGTCCAGGTGACCTGAAAGAACTGTGTTGGCTCTTCTACCTGAATTATTGAGCACGAACTTTGATGTTTTAACTACAGAATTTGCACTTTCTATGCAAACGAAACACGAATGGTGTTGAACGCTGACATTGGCTGAGAAAGGTTGTACTGAAAAAGTTCAAAAGAATAAATGAAACGAGCAGAATTTCTTGTATAATTAACTCAGCGTTGACACCAGTCTGTTTTCACTCATAAACAGGCTGCACGAGCTCCGATCAATGAGGCCCACCGGCCGTGAAACAACCAAAGATCTAAATTTGTTTTGTTCTTAATAACATAAGTTGATAAAATAAAAGATATATGAAGCCATCAATTGATGATTCATGTAATAACATGAATTTATAATCTTATATACTGGGGCGGTAACGTTCTAAATCAGCGTGCATGGAATGAACACGTTATTTTACCATGCATGCGACTTTATTATTTACGAATCCCACTTAAGACGACACACAGAGAGAAAGTGAAAATTCACCTGCAGGCGTTAGTTACAGCACAGCTAGACCATTAAAAAAAGGTGTGGGGGGTGAAAATTTAAGGGAAAATATATATTTTTCAAGATAAAAGCTGAAAAGCCTTCATGTCTGACAGCAAAATGTTGCAATGATTAGCACAGCAACCAGTTGTCAGCAGGAAGCTTGTCCCCTTCATGAGTCAAATACAGAAAGAGCTTTGTTGACAACTGATAGACACAAGAAAGTATTTTTCTGTTGTTTCGTGTCACAACAGCATGAAAGAAATTCAGAATTATACTGTGGGTGTTTGCATGTTATCCTGTATGTTGGAGTGCGTGGGTGCATGCACACAAATGCATTCGCTGCAGTTACTGCGCACTTCAGTGCCTGAACTGTGATGTGTACGGATTAGCTGAGCGGTAATTAATTTTTCCTGACTGTGTGCCTAAACAGGAGACTTACTGGGACTTTTTTAGCAATTTGTAATTCCCTAAACACACAAAGAGTTGGTGAGAACGAATAGAACAATGTATCTGAGAACAGTATGGCGCCAGTTACTCATTTAATGTTTCGGTTTTACTCACTGGTAACAAACGCTGTTTCATCTTTACATAATCCTCTTAAGTTTGTGTTTGCCATGCAGCTAAATATTCTCAGGAGTTGTGGGGGAATATTTTCAAAAGTTAGTGTTTTCCTAGGGCGGGGGTCTGCAATCTTTATCATCAAAAGAGCCATTTCTGCCCCTTTGCACACTAAATAAAATGTAAACGCAAAACCTGCTAAAACTGTGATTATCAAGTGGTGGCCCACTTCAAGCCTGTTGGAGGGGGCTTTTCCAGCCAGAAGGTGCAATATTATGAAAGTAAAATGTCAAATTATTATTAATATTTATTGATGTTCTGATATTTTAGGGCAAAAGAAAAGACTGGATTTATGTAGAGAAGTAAAAATACATAATTTTTTTTTACCAATTTTATAAAAATTCAAGCACAAGCATGCAGGCGTATATGAGTTTTCTTTTTAATTGTGGAAACAATTCATAAAGTATCCTATTATGAAGTACTAAAGCACAAAGTTAAAAATTAGGCCAGTTTGTTGGATACATAATTGAATTTTAAATTGAAAATAAATACAGAAGTCCCTCGTTTATCACGGGGGATCCCTAGCTTGAAGCCCTGCGATAAGTGGAAAAACGCGAAGTAGGAATAGTAGTACAAGTAGTAGTTTATTTATATATATATATACATATATTTATATATATGAATATATATAAAGGCATTTTAAACCCTTCCCACACTCTTGCAATATTCTAAACAATATTTCTAAACTCTAAACGCTCTAAAAGAGCACATAATGTCATGATTTCAGCTCTCTGCCTCCTCTGCTCTTTGCCACCGGCAAGCTCTCTTGGCCACGCCCACTTCTCCGCTCTGCACGGTGAACAGCTGATCAGCTGCAGCAGGAAGTTTATCCTGCAGTATGGACTGCACAAAGTTGCAGGAGGTGCTAAATTGTTTAAAATAATTTATTTTAAATAAAAATTCCACGCCGATCGTGCGGCTCAACCATCCGTCAGCCAACTGTGTGTCATGTCCAGTCTTATTTTGAAAAAACCGCTATAGAGCGAGTCCGCGATAAACGAACTGTGAAGTAGTGAGAGACTACTGTACTTCCAGTTACTTTGACTTTGTTTTTTTTCTTTAATTTTTATTGTTGTCAAGTTGACTCTATATTTCTACTCAGCAACCTTAAAGGTATTCTCCCCGTGAAAATGGTGGATTTGAAAAAAGATCACACCATAAGACTGGAAGTGAGCTAAAATAAGTGGCTAACAAACTACTAGCATGATGTAAACATGTTTTACTCCTTGTTTTAGTACTTCTCATGAAATGACCGAAAAACTGCTGCAAGTAGCCATTTCATGTTGATACAAAAACCAATAAACTTCATTTTTATGCTAGTTTTGGTCCAAACTTAGAGCTGCTGCAGAGGAACTAAAGAGCCGCATGTGGCTCCAGAGCCGCAGGTTGCAGACCCAAATGCTTTCTCTTGAATGTGAGGTGTTTTTATATTGCCTCTGCCCAAAGGTGAAGGCAGAATATAACGTTTACGCAACAACTTTGCATGAGACGTTAACTATTTTCAAGGTTTGACTGAAACTGCTGCAACGTCATGAACGGCTGGGCTTTAAATAAATCTGGAAACATGTAGCAAACTGCAATCACAGTTTTTATTATTAATTGTTACCTTTGTCAGTTAAGTAACGTAGGGTTTCTCACTAAAAGGGCAAAATGTTGAAGGTTCTTTATTGTCATTCGCATCACATGTGGTACACGAGGTGGAACGAAACTGTTTACAGGGTCCCAGTTACATCCAACAATAGCAAAAATATAAAGTGTTAAAAGAAACAGTAAAAAAAGATCTAAGATTTCCACTGATATGCTAATCACTAATAACGCAAAACAATACGCAGTGTACAGTCTAGAAGCCGTTCCAGAAACTGAAGTTGAATAATTAACAGATTCACACTTTTTCTTCCTGTTTAAATAGTTTTAAAAGGTGTTTAAATATGTTTTTTTTTATGCCCTGTTTACGTGTTTGTCTTGCATCAAGCAATTTCTGTTTAATGAGGAGAAGTTAAGACAGTTGTGACATTTTATTTTGAAATATTGCATGTATTGACTCTTTCCACTTTAGCTGTCAGATTTCTCGCCTCTCCCTCAGGTTCAGATATAACGATATATCCCCGAGGGAATGCGAAGCTTCATGCGTTTTCATTCTCTCGCCCATAATCCCTCAAAACTTCTCTGACAAGAACGATTCTTCAGTCCTTCCTTCTTCTTCTGACAAGTCGTCATAGTCTTCCCCCATTCTTTCTGCCTCTTGCTTTCTTTGTTGTTTGTCTAAGCTCCATTTAAACCAGCCTCTTACTGATTAGCTTTTTCTCCTGCCTCCGGAAACGTTTTTTGTGAATATGTTTATTTTTCTTTAAATTGTTTCAGCATTGCCTTCAAATGGAAGCAGAGTCTCTGGAGCACCTAAACAATTTATTCTCAGAATGAGAAAATCCATAAATGTCACCCGTTTGTTTTCATATGTACGCTGTGATGTCATAGCTCCACCTGTAATCTACTGCAACCCTGAAGTGGCAGATGAAACTGTAACTCCAGATTATATTCTTGCATTTGTGCTGCAGACGCTACGTTTTCAGCAAAAGCATTTATATGCTGTATTAATTCAAGGTACAGACGAGGCTGATGAGCAAAAACTTTGTCAGAAATACTGGAAAGTAGAGCAAAAATACACGGATTACTAACAGAATAATCTGAGACCCAAAAACTTTTTATCGTGTTATTGAAGTGTCAACAGTAAAAATAGCTGCAGAGAAAATTACAACTTTCATCCAGTATACATTAAAAAAAACATTTTTTTTAAAAAAGAAATAGAAATAGTTTTAAAAGATTGATAATTGTGTATAAAGAATTTACTCTGATTTGTTCTGAGCGTGGACTGGAGAACTGCCCAGGTTGTATGTCGCCTCTCATACAGTGACTGATGGACATGGGTACCAGCGGCCCCCGTGACCAGAAAAGGAAGATGTGGGAAAAGATGATGGATGGATAGATGGATGTTTTGACGAACATCCCTTCCCTCCAGATGTCCCTTATGTTGGGACTGTAAAGCCCGACAAAGACTCTACTCCCTAAGAAGACTAAAGACGTTTGGTACGAACACCAGCATCCTCACCAACTTTTATAGGTGCACCATTGAGAGCCACCTGACAGGCTGCATCACAGTGAGACGGGAACTGTACCAGTTAGAAAGCTCTACAGAGGATGGTGCAAATAGCAGAGGACACTCACTGACCTGCAACAGAATCATGTATGATACAGTATCTATGTATCTACCTTACCATCATAATTCAATCTCAATGTCACTACCTGTGCAATAACTTGTCACACAACCTGTGTAGTATATGTTAATTATGTGCAATATATATATATATATATATATATATATATATA